>NC_058403.1:192019963-192249133 GCF_002201575.2 Neomonachus schauinslandi | reverse complement strand
CCTATACTCTGAAGAGTTTTGATCAAGAAAGGATGCTGTACTTTGTCAAATGCTTTTTCTGCATCTATTGAGAGGATCATATGATTCTTGTTCTTTCTTTTGTTAATGTATTGTATCACATTGATTGATTTGCGGATGTTGAACCAACCTTGCAGCCCAGGGATAAATCCCACTTGGTCATGGTGAATAATCCTTTTAATGTACTGTTGGATCCTATTGGCTAGTATTTTGGTGAGAATTTTTGCATCCATGTTCATCAGGGATATTGGTCTGTAATTCTCCTTTTTGATGGGGTCTTTGTCTGGTTTTGGGATCAAGGTGATGCTGGCCTCATAAAATGAGTTGGGAAGTTTTCCTTCCATTTCTATTTTTTGGAACAGTTTCAGAAGAATAGGTATTAATTCTTCTTGAAATGTTTGGTAGAATTCCCCTGGGAAGCCATCTGGCCCTGGGCTTTTGTTTTTTGGGAGATTTTTGATGACTGCTTCAATTTCCTTAGTGGTTATAGGTCTGTTCAGGTTTTCTATTTCATCCTGGTTCAGTTTTGGTAGTTGGTACATCTCTAGAAATGCATCCATTTCTTCCAGGTTATTTAATTTGCTGGCATAGAGTTGCTCATAATATGTTCTTATAATTGTTTGTATTTCTTTGGTGTTGGTTGTGATCTCTCCTCTTTCATTCATGATTTTGTTGATGTGGGTCATTTCTCTTCTCTTTTTGATAAGTCTGGCCAGGGGTTTATCAATCTTGTTAATTCTTTCAAAGAACCAGCTCCTAGTTTCATTGATCTGTTCTACTGTTCTTTTAGTTTCTATTTCATTGATTTCTGCTCTGATCTTGATTATTTCTCTTCTCCTGCTGGGTTTAGGCTTTATTTGCTGTTTTTTCTCCAGCTCCTTTAGGTGTAGGGTTAGGTTGTATACTTGAGACCTTTCTTGCTTCTTGAGAAAGGCTTGTATTGCTATATACTTTCCTCTTAGGACTGCCTTTGCTGCATCCCAAAGATTTTGAATAGTTGTGTTTTCATTTTCATTGGTTTCCATGTATTTTTTTAATTCTTCTTTAATTTCCTGGTTGACCCATTCGTTCTTTAGTAGGATGCTCTTTAGCCTCCATGTATTTGAGTTCTTTCTGACTTTTGTCTTGTGATTGAGCTCTAGTTTCAAAGCATTGTGGTCTGAAAATAGGCAGGGAATGATTCCAATCTTTTGGTACCGGTTGAGACCTGATTTATGACCTACGATGTGATCTATTCTGGAGAATGTTCCATGGGCACTAGAGAAGAATGTGTATTCCGTTGCTTTGGGGTGGAATGTTCTGAATATGTCTGTAAAGTCCATTTGGTCCAGTGTGTCATTTAAAGTCTTTATTTCCTTGTTGATCTTTTGCTTAGATGATCTGTCCATTTCAGTGAGGGGGGTGTTAAAGTCCCCCACTATTATTGTATTGTTGTCGATGTGTTTCTTTGCTTTTGTTATTAATTGGCTTATATAATTGGCTGCTCCCATGTTAGGGGCATAGATATTTACAATTGTTAGATCTTCTTGTTGGATAGATCCTTTAAGTATGATATAGTGTCCTTTCTCATCTCTTATTACAGTCTTTGGTTTAAAATCTAATTTGTCTGATATAAGGATTGCCACCCCAGCTTTCTTTTGGTGTCCATTAGCATGGTAAATGGTTTTCCACCCCCTCACTTTCAATCTGGGGCTGTCTTTGGGTCGAAAATGAGTCTCTTGCAGACAGCATATCGATGGGTCTTGTTTTTTAATCCAGTCTGATAGCCTGTGTCTTTTGATTGGGGCATTGAGCCCATTTACATTCAGGGTAACTATTGAAAGATAGGAATTTAGTGCCATTGTATTGCCTGTAAGGTGACTGTTACCGTATATTGTCTGTGTTCCTTTCTGGTCTATGTTGCTTTTGGGGTCTCTCTTTGCTTAGAGGACTCCTTTCAAGATTTCCTGTAGGGCTGGTTTTGTGTTTGCAAATTCCTTTAGTTTTTGTTTGTCCTGGAAGCTTTTTATCTCTCCTTCAATTTTCAATGACAGCCTAGCTGGATAGAGTATTCTTGGCTGCATATTTTTCTCGTTTAGTGCTCTGAATATATCCTGCCAGTCCTTTCTGGCCTGCCAGGTCTCTGTGGATAGGTCTGTTGCCAATCTAATGTTTCTACCCTTGTAGGTTACATATCTCTTCTCCCGAGCTGCTTTCAGGATTTTCTCTTTGTCTATGAGACTCGTAAGTTTTACTATTAGATGTCGGGGTGTTGACCTATTTTTATTGATTTTGAGAGGGGTTCTCTGTGCTTCCTGGATTTTGATGCCTGTTTCCTTCCCCAAATTAGGGAAGTTCTCTGCTATAATTTGCTCCATTATACCTTCTGCCCCTCTCTCTCTTTCTTCTTCTTCTGGGATCCCAATTATTCTAATGTTGTTTCGTCTTATGGTATCGCTTATCTCTCGAATTCTGCCCTCGTGATCCAGTAGTTGTTTATCTCTCTTTTTCTCAGCTTCTTTATTTTCCATCATTTCATCTTCTATGTTACTGATTCTCTCTTCTGCCTCATTTATTCTAGCAGTTAGCGCCCCCATTTTTGATTGCACCTCATTAATAGCCTTTTTGATTTCTACTTGGTTGGATTTTAGTTCTTTTACTTCTCCAGAAAGGGTTTCTCTAATAACTTCCATATTTTTTTCAAGCCCAGCTAGTATCTTTAAAGTGATGATTCTGAACTCTAGATCTGACATTGTACTAATGTCCGTATTGAGTAGGTCCCTGGCAGTCGGTACTACCTCTTGTTCTTTTTGTTGAGGTGATTTTTTCCGTCTTGTCATTTTGTGCAGAGGAGAATAGATTAATGAGAGAACAAAATGCTAGCAGAGTAACAACGTCCCCAGAAAATATACTCTAAACAAATCAGAAAAAACCTGAAGCAGTGGGAAAAGAAAGGGAAAGAGAGAAAAAAGAAAAAGAAAAAAAAGAAAAAGATAAAGATAAAAACAAAAACAAACAAAACAAAACAACAACAAAAAAACCAGAATGTGATCAAATATGATCAGTGCCACACACTAGATTTGGGGTGTATTTTGGTCTTTTAGAAGAAAGTGCCTCCCAAAATTTTAAAGAAAGAAAAACTTATATATGTACAAAAATAAGGGTTGATATGATGAAGGGATGGAATATGACTGTAAAGATGGAAATTATAAAAAATTTTATAAAAGGAATTGATAAGAAGTTGTTTGAAAAAAGAAAGAAGAGGATTTAAAAAAAGAAAAAAAAAAGGGAGAGGATGTGATCAGGCAGGGGAACAGAAAACACCATATACTAGAGATTTAGGGTATATTTTGATCTGTTAGAAGAAACTATCTCAAAATTTTAAAGAGAGAACAACTTATATATATAAGCCAAAAATATGGGTAACTACTATGAAGGGATAGAATATGACTCTAAAAATGAAAAATAAAAATGTTTTTTTTTTTAAAAAAAAAGGGATTGATAAGATGTTGGTTGAAAAAGGGAAAAAGAAAAATTCAAAAAGAATAAAAAAAGAAAAAAAGACAGTTAAAAAAAAATTAACTTTGAAAGACTACAGAATCATGGTAAAAAAGCCATGAATTCTATGTGCAGTAGTCCCCTAGAGCTGGAGTTCTGCCGTTCTCATTGATGGGTAAACTTGGTCTTGGCTGGCTGTTCTCGCTGATCTTCTGGGGAGGGGCCTGTTGCCGTGGTTTCCAAATGTCTTTGCCGGAGGCAGAATTGCCCCGCCCTTGCCCCCTCCCAGCTAAGTAATCTGCTGGGGTTTGCTCTCCGGGGCTTTTGTTCCCTGCGAGCTTTCCGTACAGCTTTGGAGGCGGAGAGTGAAAATGGCGGCTTCCCAATCTCCGCCCCGGAGGAGCCGAGAACTCGGGGTCCCGCTTCTCAGTGAGCCCCCAGAGAAAAGCCGTCAGTCACTCCCGTCTCCCCGGTCTCCAGCCGCACTCCGTGCTCACCCGGCCTGTGACCGCGCGTTTCTATCTCTGGCACCCGACCCCGGGTGGAGTCTCCAAACCCAGCAGATCCCTGCGGTGCACTCCCGCGCGGCTCCTCCCGGGGGAGGAAGGTGAGTGTCCCCGGATCTGCCGCTTGTTGGGTCCCTGCTGGAGGAGCAGTGGCCCGACTGTGCCGCGGATCACGGTTTATGGCAACCCCGAGCTGAGAGCCCGCGCCTGGGCTCCGCCTCTGCAGCCGGCCTCCCTGCTCCGATACCTGGGAGCTCTGCCACACTCAGGCACCCCCAGTCTTTCTGTGACCCGTGGGTCCTGAGACCACACTGTCCCGGAGGGTTCCACCCCCGCTTAGCCACCAGAGTGACGTCCCTCGGCGGAGCAGACTTAAAAGTTCCGATTTTGTGCTCCGCGGCTCTATCACTTGCCAGAAGCGGCCGCCGGAGGCCCCTCCCCCGCCGTCTATCCTCCCGAATATCGCCTCGGATTCACTTCTCCGCACGTCCTACCTTCCAGAAAGTGGTCGCTTTTCTGATGAGAGAGTTGTTGCTCTTCTTTTCTTCGATCTCCTGTTGAGTTTGTAGGTGTTCAGAATGGTTTGATCCCTATCCAGCTGAATTCCTGAGAGGAGACGAAATCCAGGTCTCCTACTCCTCCGCCATCTTGCTCCTCCTCCTCTCCTTAAAAGCCACATTTAAATGATGGTTCTCCATTGGCTTGGAACACCTTTGAAAAATACCAAAGGTGATACTTAGGAAAACACTAACACTTAATATTTACAAGCGCTTCATTCTGAATCTCTGCTTTAGGTACAAGTCATTCTGAAGGGTTTGGTTCAGTCTTTGACCTCTTTCTCAGTATTTGACTTTCCTCTCTGGGCTGGTCTATACTGAGGACCTGTGGAGTGAGACACCGCACCCTTTCCTCTCCACCTTAGACTCCTGTCACCTCGTCAGCCTATCTAAGCTATCTGAGAGGCAAAGGAAAGCCCCAGTCTGTCTTTTACACTTGCTCTGGTCACTGTGTTTTCCACGGCAGGCGAGGAATAACAAGGATGCGCCCTGATGGCACCGGAAATCGAAAGCATTGTGTTGATTTCTCATTTGTCATCAGTAGATAACTTTCTTTTTTGAATTATCTCTGAAGGTAGTTGAAATTATTTTCTTGGTATCAATAATGCTGTACAGTAACTTTGGGTAATTGGTCTCTTTTAGCAGGCAAAATCTGAGAATGTGCTTAGAATGTAGATATGGTCTCCAGTTTTCCTTTCTTCTGCTGGGCAACACAGAGCATTTTTCCCCTAAAGGGGTCCCACAGAGCACAGGCCCCTTCCATTCATTTACTCACTTATTCATGAATGAGTGAGGTGGGTGGAGGGGGGGAATGTTGGAGAAGGGGAAGGAGGATGGAGATTGGGGAAAGAACACGTGCAGTAGTTGTCTCAGGAGGCTTGAACAGAGAATAGACCAGGGGTAAAATAGGAGACCCTGACATGGGAGGACCCACTTGAGATTTTTAATTATCAATTTATTTATTTATTTTTAAAGATTTTATTTCTTTATTTTAGAGAGAGAGAGCATGTGTGCACACGCATGAGTAGGGGGAGGGGCAGAAGGGGAAGGAGAGGGACAAGCAGACTCTGAGCTGAGCATGGAGCCCTATGCAGGGCTCAATCTCAGGACCCTGAGATCATGACCTGAGCTGAAACCAAGGGTCGGATGCTTAACCACCTGAGTCACCCAGGCGCCCCTTTAATTGTCAATTTAAAGTGGGATTGGTCAACAGAGTGGTGGTGTGTTTTTCTCCAGTTGTATTTAGCTGCTTCAGTACAGGCCAGAGGAGGTGAAAAGTTGGATCTAATCAGGGATGGGGTGCGAGCTGGATGGAAGGAGAGTTTAATGGACTTGAGAGTTCACTCAAAGGGAATGGAATGAGCCTTAGAATCTAAGGTGGTTAAGGAAGGAGGTGAGACTAAGAGGCAGGTGATGGACAGTGGATCTACTATGATCTACTATGCTGAGGTTCCAGTGGAGGGAAGTGAGCTGGTGGTCTGATAACTGAGTAGAGAAAATTGAGATTTTGGAGGTAACACAGTATTGACAGAAATAAAGTGTAAACAGTGATAATGACTTTCCATCAGTCTAGACCATCTAGGTGCCCTCTTCTTGCTCCCATGTTTACCTGATCACTCATGAATACTTCAGCAGTGAGCTCACTGCCTCTGTTCCCACTATCTTCCTGTTGTCATTCTTGGTGACATTAACATCCATACAGATGGGTCATCTGACATCTTGGCTTCTGAATTGCTTAACAACATCCGTTCCAAAGGTGGTGTTCTCTACCCACTTCAACCACCTGCTTCCATGGTTATATCCTAGATTTTGGATCAGTTTTTCTTTCTTTCATAGAACCCTTGTTGAGATTCTGCAGAGGTAGCCTTCTCTGGAACATGCTTCTGGAAGTGCCGGCTTTGAATCCCAGTACAGCCACAAACTGCCCATTACTTACTTTCCTGAGCCTCTAGTGTCTCACTTTTGGTAATGGCTCGTGTGCAGAGTGGTTGTGGGAATTGTGAGTGAACACATCTAAAAGCCTTGACTCGATGCTTGGCTTATAGCCCCTCCTCAGTAAATGATAATCACCTTCCTTACCACCACACCCCCCCCCGCCCCCCGGCCCCAGCAGCTTCTGGGTGATCTTGATATTGGAACTTGAGCCACAAATTCCATCTGTTAAAGGAGTCATTCTCTTCACACATAACAGCACTGATTGAGGGGATGGTAAATGGGGGCTTGGAATGGGTGCACTGGTTTCATTGTGCCTGAGTCTTGCTAGGACCCTGATAGATGTTGACTCTGTCAACATCCTAGTGCTCTGTCCTGGGCACTATTGGGTTGCTTGGTCCCTCCTGCAGCAGGGTGTATGTTGTGGGGCGATGAACACGGGTGTGTGCTGGGTCCTACATGCTGAGCTGTTTGCAGGACAGAAGGGTTCAGTTAAATGAGCCAGGTGGACGGAATCTGGGGAAATGACCTTCTGCTTTATCTTGATATCTAGGTCATTAGGACCGTCCTTCCCATGGGCTGGCAGGAATTCCAATGAGCAGAGACCCAACCCACTTTTTCCAAGGAGTCCTCCTGATGCTCTGTTAGCTGGAGAAGGTCGGAGGAGTGTTGCCAGCTGTCTGCCAAAGAGAGGGCAGAGTGGATTAATTAAAACTAAAAATAAACCTTGACTGGAATTGCTCTTATGGGTGGAGGGAAGATGGATTGGCCAGGGCTAGGAATTTTGAGGCTGTCTCCTTTGCATTTAACTTTGACCCCTTAAAATGACTGAGGAAGAGGAATTATTTTTGGCACAGGTAGGTGATCCAACATCCATACCGTGTTAGTTCTGATTCAGCACATGCAGGGAGGTAGTAGTTAGTTACAGCATTTTTTTTTTTCTTTTTAAACTCAAATGCATGGTATTTGAGAATCAGAAAGGAGCTGTTGTATTTGGGCCTTTGAGCACAGCCCCCAGCCACATAAATAGATATTGTCCCTGGATGAAAACTTATCCAATCTACTTTAAAAGCTTGGGTTTTCTCTTTTAGTACCCCAAAATACATAACTACATACTAAAACCATTGTAATGTTGGTTGTTCTTGAATGGGAAATAGTAGAGGTATTTGGTACCATGAGCCTTCTAGCCAGTTGTTAGGAGGTAAATTCATCTGGCTTATTTGATAGAAAGAAGGCTAATTTAGGTAGTTCTACAGGGGGGTGAAAAATAAAAAGAAAAGGCAGACCTAAATGTATGTGGTATCTTCCAAGTTTCTCTTATTTCATGGCCAAGAGCTGTAAATGGCAAGATTGATATGATATTTGAACTAAGGAAAAAATTCGCTCTCATCACCTGAGCTAACAAATAGTAATCTTTAGTAAAAAGAATTGGCCTCATTGGCCTATTTCAAGACCAAATAGATTTAAATTCTCTTCAAATACACATCAAGGTTTAATATACCTTCGAAAGCAAGGCATTAATTATGAACCCTATAGAGTGACTAGATGAAAATTCAATGAACAGTTTGAGACAACTTAGTCGTATTTGAAGAATTGCCTTATGTAGCCAAAGTACTTTCTCTTTTACTTTTTTGTCCCAGGGATATGTTATAAACTGTGTTTTATTATTATGAAATATTATCATTTCTATCCCAGTTGATTGATTGTTTCGGTGGGAAAAAAGTCAAATCTCTGAACCAAAGAGAATATTGGAATCATGTCACCATGGCCGTAGGAGTAGAGTTTAGTTGTTTAAGCTAGGTGGATGCCAGGGAGAAGGAATTTTAGTCTTAAAAAATAGATCTTCATCAGAGGCAGAGAGAGGGCAATAGCCCACAGTATTTAGAAGGGAAAGTTAGGTTACTTTTAGAATCTTGAGTGATACATTTGTGATAAGAAAGAAATGAAGCAAGAGGTGAGAAATTCACAGAACAGGAATTCACAGAATTCTAAAAAAGACTTAAGGGATAGATGGAGGTAGGTGTAGATGGACCTTGTTTTTGAAGAATTTCATTGCATATAATAATCTGAATCTGAGGAATATAAGAAAAGTTCGAGGGGCTTAAATCAGTGGGGATGGAGGAGTCTGAGAGAATCCTAGGACGGTAGACTTGCCTTCCATTTTAGATGATCTTTCTAACTTGGCTAGAGGTCTCCAAGAGTGACGTGGTCTGGCCGTGGCAGGAGTTGAAGTCTTTTTGCACTAAGATTTGGTGTCTGTATGATTTCAAGTTTGCTGCCCACGTAGAATAATGAGGCAAAAAGGGAGACTTGCAGTAAAAGAATTCAAGAGAGAGAGAATTTAGTAGGAAACGAGGGACATACAGGAAATCCCAGAAACCCGATCACACATGAGGGCAAAGAACAAATTAAAAAGTAGATCAACAAGTCCATTAACTGCATAAACATTTCTGTGTTCAGGAAAATTTGCTTTTTTCTTAAGTTTAAAAATATAAATGATGACATTTCCTGCAGAATTGCAGGAACAGAGAATTGCAGGCAAAAACACTGGCTTTATGATCAGATGGGAAAAATATGCAGTGGCAGCTCAGTAAGGGGCTATATGGGAATCCCAAGGAAACTGGTTCTTTGAAAACAAGTATGAAGAATCCCTTGCATGATGGTACAAGTAATGATTAAAGACCCTTATATTTGGCTAGCCAAGTACATAGAGTCCAGAAGATGGATAAAAAAGGCTCAAGACTTACCTGTTGACCATGCTCTGTAGAGAATATCTTCAGGCTCACAGAGGAACCAAATCCCTCTCTCTCTGGGTCCCTTTCCCACTAGAGTCCCATCAGTCCTTTTCCTTGGCCTTCCTAAGGCTCCCTTGGGCTCCACCCTGGAAGGGATGGGGCCTTGGGGCCCATAGAATCCCAAGGTTGTGACAACTACAAAATAATCAGACCTTCAAGGCTCATATTTCTGGGTATTATTATATTCAAAGAGGCTTGGCTCTTCCTAGGTCTTCTCAAATTACACTTTTCTTATCCTGCCTTAGATAGATGCCAAGGAAAGAGGTTGAAGGAATAGGAAGAAGTTTAGCAACTATCGAGGCAGAGACCAAGAACTCCAAACCCAGAACTAGAAGCTTCTCTAGATACATCAACCCCCAAAGGAGTTGGAGCAGCAAGGGATCCAATCCTTGCTCGTGCTTTGTGGTTTTCCAAAATGTGCTGTACCTCCGTATGTTTGCTCAATGCCATACCCTCGCCTAGGATGGCCCCTTATCTGTCTGTCACATTCTTACTCATCCTTCAAGTCCCTGCTCAGAATTGCCCTCGTTGCTGATCATTGCTGACTTAAACGTATTCAGGAGTCCATGCAGACCATTCCTTCAAAATGTGCTTCATAATGGGTTCAAGGTCAACAAAATGAGACCCAGTCAGCATCAAGAAGGTGAATTAGAGAGTGCCTGGGTGGCTCAGTTGGTTAAGCGACTGCCTTCGGCTCAAGTCATGATCCCGGAGTCCTGGGATTGAGTCCCACATCGGGTTCCCGGCTCAGCGGGGAGCCTGCTTCTCCCTCTGACCCTCTGCCTTCTCACGCTGTTTCTCTCTCTCTCTCAAATAAATAAATAAGTAAAATCTTAAAAAAAAAACAAAAAAGAAGGTGAATTAGATTCAAAGGAGAAACCATTCTTATTTTGAAATAAAATGGCAAATCACAGCTAAGTATTTCCTTTAGTGAATAAAATTACCTTTTTGGCAGTTGCCAAATTTTAAAATTTATTCAAATTTTGAAACTTCTAACATGCAGAATCAAATTTTTTATTGCCTCTCTGACCCTGAACCGGTATGATAGATCTGAGTGAAGTCTTTTGTTGCTATTAATTTAAATTCTAAAACCTACTCTATGAACACTGATAGCAGTAGAAAAAGATACTTTCGTTCATCTTTCCTGTAAGGACAAAAGATAATTTTCTTATGCAAATCACTTTTGTAAGGGTGGGTGTAGGGCATGGCTAGGGGAAGGCTGGATTGTAAAATAGCCTCCCAATTCATTTAGAGGCTGAAAAAAATTGTTTACTGGGGGAAAAGATATCACCAACTATGCCCTAGGATCAAATGTGTAGATACTTCTAAAGATATGCCCTCACATAATTGTGGAAAAGGAGAAGCTGATAATCTTACTCAGCTCAACAACGTTTCCTTTTTATTTTAAGGTTTTGTTCTGTTGACTGCACAGATGTTTTTAATTTTTCCAGGTGTGTTTATATGTTTGCAAGTTTCTGAGGCTGTGCTGATGAATGGAGTTTTTATTGAATTTATATGTAGCTTTCAGATAGTAAAAATGTGCTTAAGCTTCTTCAGCTTGCCCTGTACCCCCAGTTTGGGTCTTGTCTGAAGAAACTCATTCTACTGTCTTGGTATCCTCAGGGTTTCCTAGGGTTTCCCTGATCTTTGCCCTAAATAGTCCCTAAAATATTTGAAAAAGGAAAAATGGCACCTGTAAGCTTAGTGTCAGGACCAGAAGATGGTGGATTCACTCGTGATGGTTTTCCCCTCAGATGGCAAGAATTGACCCAGCCGAGGTGGTCCTCAATGAGTATCCACTAAGACATTGTCTACAGAGAAGAGCATTGACTTCCAGATTGCAGTCAGGACCTTTGAATGCTTGGGAGTTTTGGGAAAGTTATAGCTCTTTTGTTACATTTTTTAAGTGGAGTTATGATCAACAGGGGTTAGAGGTGAGAGAGCCCTTCCTCTGAGTCTGTTAACTCCCAGGCATGTAGTTAGCGCTCACTCCCTATGTGGCCATGGGGGGCATGGGGCAATAGCTCAGGGGAAGTGTAGATGCCTTGGTCCAAGGAATTGGTCCATGGAGTGTTACTTCTAAGTGAGAGAGCTCTGCTATCAAGAAAGAACATGTTTTGGTTGTTTGTTTGATTATTAGCTAATGGCTTTTTGCCCCTCAAACCGTGGAGCTGTATCAAGTTCTTATTTGTGAACATTTCCCTTTCTATTCTAGTATATAAGACTATCTAGGGGTGAGAGGGGAAATGAAAACAAAAGCCTGACTTCTCCTGCCCATTTAACCTTCCACCTTCTTCTATGTTTGCTCCTGTTTCATATTTTAACCATCCTTTTCTATCTGTATACATGATGACATTGTGTCATAGACTTAAGAGATATGGTCAGGAGAAGGTGAGTTAACATTTAAATGCTTGTATGATCCAAGCTTTTAATTCATGAACAATTTAGGCTCAGAGAAAATAAGTAACTTGCCCAAGGCTGCAGAAGGAATACACGGGGGCTCAGAATTTGAATCCACATTGACATGATTGTAAAGTGTTATGTTGCCACTGTGTTTTGCTGCCTCCTTGTTGTGTCTCATTTACACAGAACAACACAAAAACACTATACACACATACCCCCTCCCCAAAACCCTAGTAATGTAATGATAACGGAGAAAAGTATTTCCACAGAGAGATGGGAAGAAAATGGAGGAGCATAATTACGTGTGTGGACCAAAATCTCTTCTGTTTTATATTGTTAGCGCGTCAAGAATGAAATCAACAAGGAGTAGAATTAAAGAATTTTTAAGTTCAGAAGGCAAATGTTAATGCTCAGAGAATGGTCTTAAAATATACCCCTTTTCATAAACATGCCTGGAAACCTGAGAATGCAGATTTATCTTGTCACAAGGTCATCAATACTGACGCCAATACTCCCTGATGGCGCAGGGAGCAACCAGAGGTGTTGGGTTGGGTTGGGCTCCCACTGTCTGGGGAGACCGACCGCGGACTAACTGTGTTCTTACCACCCCAAGATGTGCTGCCGGCCTCACTGCTGGGCCAGGCCTGACGACATCTCTGAAGCTGAGTTATTAATTTTAACTTCTGAGTTGATTAAATTGTGTGACAACACAGTACAGTGAAAGTGTGAAAAATGAAAATTGAATCCTGGTTATCTTGCAAAGGCAACTAGATAAAGGTCCCTATAAACAAACCAATAGAGATTGTATCTTCTCCATTTGCACTCTCTCTACAAAGTTTCTCACTGACAGGAATAAAAAGGAAACGGAGAGAACTGGAAGTTTATTTCTGAGATGAGACACTTCACATCAGACTTCTACACGAATTTCACAGGCTCCACCCGCCTTCTCCGGCTTCATTCCTGGGAGTTACCGCGTGAGGTGGAGGCTCCCATCGCTAAGAGTTCTGAGTCTTGTGTTCCCCTGGGAATGGGCTCTTGGAGCCAGCTTCACCGTGTACACCAGCTTGCTAGGTCCCAAAATAAAACACAAAAACAGACACACAAAAACCTTCCATGTGGACATGGGCAACAGTTTGAAGTAGTGGTTTTGGAGTCCAGTGACCAGTGTTCGAATCCAGACCTTGCTGTTCACTAGCCCTGAGACTGTGGATAAGCTCTCCAGGAGTTTCTTCACCTGTAACATGGAAATAGCCAATGCTTATCTCAAAACTGGTAAGGTTTACAATAATGTACACAACACACCTAGCATGGTACTCAGGGCGTGGAAATCTATCCCTGTATGTTGCCTGCCATTCTCCCTCTCCTCCCATTTTTTGACCACCACCATCAACATGTGTAGTTTCTTAGGCTGCTGTCACAAAATATCACAGACTAGATGGTCTAAGACAACAAAAATGTGTTCTCTCACGGTTCTGGAGGCTACGAGTCCAAAAATCAAGGTGTCAGCAGGACTCTACTGTTTCTGGAGGCTCTAGAGAAGAATCTCTCCCATGCCTCCCCACTAGCTTCTGGTGGTTGCCCTCAATCCTTGGTGTTAATTGGCCTGGGGCAGCATAACTCCAATCTCCACCTCTGTCTTTACAAGGCTGTCTTTTCTCAGGGCCCAAATTCCTGTCCTCTTAGAAGATAACCAGTCATGGGATTAGGGGCCACCTTATCCAGTCTGACCTCATCTTAAGTCGATTACATTGCAAAGACCTCGTTTCCAACAAAGGCCACAATCATAAACACTGGGGCTTAGGACTTTGACATACCTTTTTGGGATATAGAATTCAGCTCACAACAAACACCATCTTTATTTTAGACCCAAGGAAGCACTGACTTCATCCTAGATCACTCACATCCTCTAAAGTCACCTGCTTTGCCAGCTGCTGTAACTTCTCTTTGCCCACGAGTGGGCCTTGCTGATGGCACTAACATTTGCTTAGCGCTTGCTTCATGGGACCTGTTCTGTCTTGTTTTCCCCTGATGCATTTCGTGGTTTGAGTAGATATCATAGATGTTTGATAAAACGGCAGGGGATACTCTTACCTTCCTCATTTCCTGTGAAGCCCAGGAGACAGCATATAAAATTGAAAACCATTATTAAGTGTTTGTTATGTTCAAAAAAAAAAAATCTCTGCACTGAGAAGCTCTTAGCTGATCACAGAACCATGCGAGCAGCCCGGTGGGTCCTGTCTGATAAGGGGGAGTATTGGCTGAATGGTAGGAAACTCAGCCAGATAAGAGAAGGGTCTGCAAAGTTGCCTCACCCTTCAAGCCCTTCTCTTCACTTGTCGCACGCACCCCACCTGTTTAGAGTCTAGGACTCAGCAGAGACATCTGTTCACCTTCAAGTTTAGCAAGACTGGACAGCCCTGACTTTGATTAAATGTCAACTTCCCATCAATCAACTTCTGCATGTGCATCTTGGCAAACTGAGCCAAATGTGGAAAATGACAGTGTTCCCAGAGAACAGAGGTCTGTGAGGAGGGCTCAGCAGCTGGAAGTGCAGAGGGACAGACCCCGTGAGGCCAAGAGCTTATGGACTGGCTCTGAAATATGAGAAAGAACAAAAACAACTAGAGTGAACAGGCAAGCAAGCAAGCAAAATAAAACAAGCAAGCAAGCAAACAGAAACCTTGAATTGAGCAAATGAATCAGGGGTCCTCAACATTTTTATGCAAAGTACCAGAGAGTAAATGTTTTAGGCTTCACAAGCCATGACAGTTTCTGTTGTGCCTTCTCAATTCTATTACTGTCGCATGAGAGCAGCCACAGACAATATGTAAATGAAGGGACATGGCAGTGTTCCAACAAAACTTTATGTGCAAAAACAGGTAGGGGGCCAGATGTGGCTCCTAGGCCCTAGTTTGTCAAACCCTGGAATGAATCAGTCAATCTGATTATTTTGCTTCTGATTTCTAGAAGCTATTTCCTATATTCCATATTGTAGGAGCTCATTTCCTTTCTTTTTCTAGCAGTTATGTAGTGCAGTGATGAAGAGTCAGATCCTAGAGAAACAACACCTGGGTCGATATCCCACTGTTGCCATTGACTTGCAATATAACCATTACCTCATGTTTTCTCCTTTGGGAAAGTGATGTAATACATACAAAGTGCTTAGCATGGTAGCTGACCCATAATAACTAATTAATAATTGTTGGTGTTTAGCTGTTACTACAAACAAGTGTAGAAAGTGTTGTTCATAAAGGCCACCTGTGAATGGGTCATTTTGTGTTTTGTGAGGTTTTTTTTTTTTTTTTTCAGTTGCTGTCACCTGATTCCTTCCTCTACCTCAGCGGGTCAGAATCATCACACTCTTGTGTGCTTTTAAGGTATAATTATTAACTTACACTTGTGCATCATGGTAGTCTGTGGGATAAGAGAGGGCAAGGAGTGCTCTCATGTCTCTATATCCCACTCCAGTACCTGCCCCAAATAGTGATCAGCAAATGCTTGTGGAGTTTCCTGGCTATTACAGAAATGCTTTTTACTATGATGTTTTGAATTGTCCTAATTCTCATATGGCACCACTGTAGTTATTCAAATCAGGAAATAGAGCAATCTCCCCATCTAGCTAGACCAGGGTTTGCCCAAATACAACCGATGGGCCAAATCTGGCCTGCCACCTGTTCTTGTAAGTAAAGTTTTATTGGAACACGGCAATGCTCATTCATTTACATGTTGTCTATGGCTGCTTTTTCACCATGCAACTGAGTTGAGTCATTGCAGCAGAGACCATATGGCCCACAGGCCTGAAAAATTTGTTGACTCCGGGCTAACTCTTCATTAGTACCCTAACACTTGTCATTAAACTGCAGGTGGTTCAGATCTAGAAATTCAGACTGTGTGCACAGAGATACAGCGTTGTTTGCCTATTTCAAGACTCATGGTCAAATGTTAAAGTAATATTAAGATTGAATCTATGAACCAACAGAAGGAAGTTTCAATTACTGGATTTAAGTTTAGATGTCTTCTCAATTTACATTGTATTGGGTTTCAGACATGCTAAAATTTAAGCATAGTACATGGCGGTGGTTCCCAAATTGTTGCCAAGGCACCCCAGGGCATGGCAGCAAAATCCCAGGAGCCCTGCAGGATATTTTAAATTTCCAGGGGAAGCACAGTAACCTTCAATACGGACATGCTGCATGAACGACTAGCTTCAGTAGATCATGCAGCTTCCTCTCGGTCATGTCACATCTTTGTGAGGATGGCAGTTGGCAGTTGCTGTGATTAAAAAAGCAAGTACCATGTGAAAATCAGTGTGGAACAGGAAATGAGTGTGTTAATATCCAGTGTGATGGCTTCAAGGCTTGAGAGTGTGTGCCTGGTCCATCGGGTATAGATATCCTTGTTTAGGAATGATATAAAATATTCTTTTTTCAAATTCATGTTGAGTTGTTAGGACACAGCTACTTAATAAATAGGACTATTAGATATTTTGGCCTGGAGTTATTGTAAATCAGGAAAGTTTTGGCATTCTGATCTGTGGTCTTTACAAGTAGCATATCTTGAGTGTCAAGAAGAAGCACTCAATATATTTTGATATTCAAGTGGGATTTTTCTTTTTCTTGGGAAAACAAAGGATATAAAATGTGCTGGGAGAAGGGAAAGCAGGAAATCGATCATCATAAAACTTGCTGGTTAATATATCCCAGAGTGTAATATATCCCGAAGTATCTAAACTGAAAGGAATCACTTGGATTCAGCTTCTTTAATAAATAATAATTTAATGCTTATTATATGTTGGAGACATGACACTGAACAGAAAGGCATGTGCTTGCAGGAGTCATTGTAGGAATCATTTTGACAAAGCAATTTGGCTTTCTAAACATTGTGAATCTCTTCCATACTCAGCTGCATTTGATTTTCAAAGGGGATATTGAGTGCACTGCTTTTGCAAGAGAAATCACACGGGTGTTAGGTACACGCAATCACTAGAAAAACTTTATTACTGAGAATGATTTTTCTATAAACAGACCCCGATGGATACCCTTTGTTTCAACACCTTGACCAATGGGTATTTTTTAACCCATGAGAAACACTGTGGATTTTTTGTTTTGCACAGCCATTAACCAGAATGTTCTCGTGTTCTCCCTCAGTGATACGCATTGAGTTCCCTCTCAATTTTATTATCTTTCATGTCATAGAGGCAACTTCTTATGTTTCATATTTTCTTATTGTTTATAAGAAACACACTGGCCTTTAAAAACAGAAGAAAAGGATTAGCAGTTAAATCTTTAATTAATGGCAAACATGGGTCTTTGTCCCCGAGAGCATAGAGCTCTTATTCACTCCTTTCTATTAATTGGTCAGATATTCCTTATAAATATCCCATGTCTTCCAAATTACCTGCTGATGTTAGCCCAATCAGAAGCCATTTATCCATAAAGAGCCTTTCATTTATTTCCTTCTTTCCTTCCTCTTCTCCGTACTCATTTTTTATTTGCTACCTTTTTTACTTTTCCTTTCCTTCTTTCCTCCTGTCTCCTTTCCTGTGAATGTTGGAAGGACAGGGAGGAGGGGGGGAGGGGAGGCTTCACAGATGCTAAGAGCACCGACGGTGGATTCCACGAGGTTTGCACTGACATCTGCTTTCTCCCCCTTGGCTGCACACACTTTACTTCTCCAGACCTCAGTTTTCAGCCTGGGTCATGGTGACAGTAAGGTGGGCTCTGTGGATGGTTGTAAGGAGGAGGTAATACCCATAAAGCACTTGACCTACACCCTGACAAAGAGAAGGCACTGTACAGTCATATCTGCTCTTAGGAATGCTAGTAATTCTAGTGACCCTTGTTAAATCTTACAGTTTGTAGCCTTTCCCTTGCTTCCTTAGTGGCAGCATTTGACATAGTTGATTCGCCTCCTCGGGTGTTTTCTTTACTTGTGCCAGGGAGCTCAGGTGTCTTGATTTCCCCCCCTCTCACCAGCCTCTGCTTCTTGATGTCCTTTCTGGTTCCATCTCACCCCTTTAACCTTGAATGCTCCCGGTGTATGCTTGGTGCTGCTTTCCCCTCTGTCCACACCTGCTCCCTTGGGTGGGGATCTCCCCCCCGGTGTGTTTTGTACATGTTGACAGCTCCGAAACCTGTATGTCTAGGGTGGGCACCTCTTCTGAGGCTCAGACCTGTTCACCCAGCCGCTGCCCCATCTCCCCACCTGGGTGTCTTCTGGGCATCTTGGATCTCTTCTGCCCACAGCTCAGCTCCTCACCTTCCCACCAGCCTGCTACCCTCTCAGGCACTGCCCTTGTGTCAGACGGGAACGCTGTCCTTCTGGTTGCACAGACCAGAAGCTCAGAGTCACCACCAGTTGCCTCCCTTTCTCCCACACTTCTCATCCGGTTAATCCATAAACACTGTTGGCTCTGCTTCAGTTATAGCCAGACTCTGACACACACACACATATCACACCTCCACGACTGCCTCCCCAGTCCAGCCACCTGGACTACTACAGCAGCCACCTAACCAGCCTCCCTGCCTCCTTGGCACCATTCATCTGTTCTCAACACAGCAGCCGGAGTGAGGCTTTGAAAATGTATGTTAGCTCACGTTTCTTTTCCACTCACAACCTTCTGGTGGTCCCCATTCTCTAGGAGGGAAAGCCAATTCCTTATAAAGAACTCCATCTCTACTTGCCCTGCTCTACCTGCCCACCTGGTAGTTCTCTGACTTTCTCCATTCTCCTCTTCATTCCTGTGCTTCCAGCCCGGCTGGCCTCCTCAGTACTCCGAGACAAGGCAGATACTCTCTCCTGCCCCAGGACCCTTGCACTGGCTGCTCTCTCTGCTGGGACACTTTTCCTTCAGATATGTGCACAGTGAACTGTCTCACCTCCTTAAGTCTTTGCTCAGATGTCCCTATCTCCATAAAGCCTATTTAAAATTGTATCTCCCCACTGACTCTGTTTCAATAACTCCTAATACCTCTTAATTTGCTTTAGGCTTTTTCTCCCATAGCATTTCACATATGACCTCCTTACATACTATACCATTTATTTACTTGTTTGTAGGGTTTGTTGTTTATTCCTGTCCCATATAATGTTAGCATCATAGGAATGAAGGTCTCTCTAGCTTAGTCATTGATGAATCCACGTGCTCCAAACAGGGCCCAACACATAGTAAACATTCAATACATACCTGTTGAATCAATCATCATCACCACCATCCCTCTTATCATTGCATTTGTGCCAACAGCTCGTTTGGGGCACACATTCCATGGAGCAGGTGCCCTGGCTAGTGGTATTAGTAATGAATAGTAATTGTTTCATGGACACTTAATTAGACCAAGTATACTTTTCCTTCAGGCAGCTTGTGATTTGATAGCAGAATTAGATCTGATTGAGGAACAAATGTGAATGATGAGAAGTCATGGAAAATTAGGAAAACGTGACTTCATAGGTATAATTTATTAGGGCGTGATGAGTAGATTTTGTATTGTGTTTTTGATTTCTTTGTCTTGCTTTTTCATTTCTATTGTGTCTAGAATAAGGGGAAAAACTTAAACTGGCTCTGGAAGGATTTAGGCCAGTCTCCTGGAGAAGGTTACCTTTTAGGGGTAATGTAGCAAAGCTCCACACAGTTGAGAGGTTGCCCTTGCTGCTCATTGATGACTGATTACATTTTATGGTGGTGTGTGGCCTACAAATGGAAGCTTTTCTCTTTTTGGTTTGTTTGGTGTGTTTAAAGATGACTCTATACATATCATAGCCCTCGACTCTACTGGAGTCTGTCACTTCTTGGAGAAGAGAGACCTGGGTCCCAACCATCCAAAGCCCTCTCCAGCCCTGTGTGGCTGACCCCTAAATGAAACAAAATGAAGCTGCACCCTGACAGAATTATACATGTCTTTGAAATATCCATTGCAGGCCACAGAAATAGCCTCCCTGTCCGCAAAAAGTGGGGTCCCACTCTGGATTGACTCTCCTGCCCCCTCCCCAGGGTATCCTGTCCAGATTTCCACAGCAGCTGGTCACTTTGCTGCGAGATGACTTCCCATGGGCTCCAGGAGGCCATATAAATAGCCCAGTGTGTATAATCAGCAAAGGCATATTGCAGAGGGTTCACCTGATTAGCTTGCAGTCACACATGATGGCGGCGTTCAGCGAGAAGTGGGGGCAGGGGGCTGTGGGATGGAGGCCTGGCCATATTAGCTCGCCTCGCTGGGAAGAGGTTATCAGAATGCCAGGAGAAGGTGCTGAAAGTGTATTCCCAGCAGACAGCTTAGAAAGAAAAGTAATTATAGTAATCTCTAGCTCAAAGTCCTTAGTTTATTAACATGAAAATGAGCAAATGCTGAATTCCTTCAGACTTCAGTGGCATGGAGAAGGGCCAGCTCTAGGGTCTGTGTGAGTTGGGGTGTGGCTGCCTTTGCCTGAAGGACATAGTTTTAATTTATTTACAATGTGCTTAGTAAGGTGTTCATGGTGGCAGTGTTTTTTTGTTTTTTGGGTTTTTTTGTTTTGTTTTGTTTTTGTTTTTTTAAACTTCAGGAGCTGACTTTTTTTTTTTTTAAGATTTTTATTTATTTATTGAGAGAGAGAGAGTGATAGAGAGAGAGCATGAGAGGGTGGAGGGTCAGAGGGAGAAGCAGACTCCTTGCTGAGCAGGGAGCCCGATGCGGGACTCGATCCTGGGACTCCAGGATCATGACCTGAGCCGAAGGCAGTCGCTTAACCAACTGAGCCACCAAGGCGCCCAGGAGCTGACTTTTAAGTAAGAATGCAGTGGAGGCCTCCAGCAATCTCTCTGTATCTTTTAATTTTGACTCTGTGAACATCCCACAAGTTACCGTGATGCCATTCACAAACAGCTGATAGCTTGTTAAGTTAGTAATATTAATTTCTATGGATGCTGTGCACAGACTTGTTTTCTCCTCTCCCCCTTCCCCCCCACTAAGAATCCCTTTCCAGCCAAGCTGTCTCCTGAGGAGCACATTCTGGGAGAAGGCCAGCTCACACATCCCCTGTCCCGTGTCCTGCAGCAATGCCAGGCCCCTGCCTATGGAGCGAGCAGGGGTGCCAGATGCAGATATGGGCGCCGAGACTCCCAGGCTCCCTGCTTTCTTTCTTCTCTGCTTAGTCAGGTGACTCTTCAGACAGTGGTTGTAAGTGAGCTTCCATCTGGGTGCCTGGGGGGCTCAGTCAGTGAAGCATCTGCCTTCAGGTCAGGTCATGATCCCAGGATCCTGGGATGGAGCCCTGTGTCAGGTATCGGGCTCCCTGCTCAGCGGGGAATCTGCTTCTCCCTCTGCCCTCCACCCCTTCCCCCGCTCATGCTAGATCTCTCTCTGTCTCAAATAAATAAATGAAGTCTTAAAAAAAAAAGAAGTAAGCTTCCATCTTCACAATGGAACCTCCCAAAATTTCTTAGAAACTCCTAGCCCTTAGCAATCTGAGTACAACCCATTGACAAGCAGGATAGACTCCAGCCCAGTTACCTGTTTCAACTGGCCAACAGCCAGGATGGGCTGTAGCCCGGTTACCAGTTCCTTTCATTCTGCAGGCAGCTTTGTGTGTCTCTAGCAGCCCTTTTGGAAAGAGTTACTCTTATTTTACCGACGTCTGTGCCCAGCCAAACCGTGACACTCTGACAAGGTTATCTCTCATCCTCTGCTGAGAATGTATCCAGCAAGGGCCTGAAGAAAACAGCCATTTGGGTTTTGTTCCCATGAATGAAATTGCCAGTTCTTTTTAATTAGGGCTTATAAGTTGGGGACTTGGCTGCCGGATATCTGGATTCCATGGACCAATAAAATGTCAGAAGAAAAAAATATGCAGTAGCATGAGGTTGGCACATTGTTATTGTGCTTGGTCAGGATGTTAAGAAAAACAAAACAGAACAACCATTATCTATTGTCTATCATCTCATAGAAGAATGGACATTTTATTTTTTTAAAGATTTTATTTGTTTATTTGAGAGAGAAAGAGAGAGCTCAAGCCAGGGGGTGGGACAGAGGCAGAGGGAGCAGGGAGCCTGATGCGGGACTCGATCCCAGGACCCTGAGATCATGACCTGAGCTGAAGGCAGACACTTAACCGACTGAGCCACCCAATCGCCCCAAGAATGGACATTTTAATATTAAAGTATAGGCACTACACTATCTCAGAATAAAAGATAGTCCTCTGAAGAGAATGCATTTAGCTTTATGGAAAACTGTGCACTCTTATTATTTTGCCCATTTCCCTTGGACTGGTGGTGACAGGTTCTCAGAGACCTGCTGCTCTACCTATTGGCGTTTGGTGACTATAGGACCCAGTAATGAAAGGATTCAGTGGGTCCACCACTCAGGTCCTGTGACAAGACAGCTAGGGGATGCTTGGTGGTCCACACACTCAAAATGCCAAAATTCACAGACTCAAGCAGCTATTCTGAGAAAGAATCCGAGACTCTGCTAGCTGAGTTGGGGTCCCTTCCCTTTGAGAGGCTCCATTCTGCCCACCCCTTACTCTGCTGCTGCATGCTGATTCTTCCCTTCTCTTTCTTGGTGTATTTTAATACCCTTGCCATATTATTTTTGTTCTAAGAAATGACAGAAAAATATAAGAGAAAAACAATTTTTTTTCCTATAAATGTACCTCCTGGAGAACTCATGGCCAAATTCCTGATGTAGTTTTCCTTCCCTTTTTCCCATGTTTTTCACAAAGTGAAGATCCTGCCATCTTTCCAATCATTTTGCATTTGACCACTCTTTCCATTCTGTTGCATCATTACCACTTTTTTACGTGATGCAATAGTTTATAAAAACATAATTTCAATGATAAATTAGTATTCAAGTTCAGATTTTTCCTTTTTCTCTTTGCTTTTTTTTTTTTTTAAGTATAATCTTAGTGCAAATCACAAGTTGTTTTTAGGATACATCGAAGTGCAGCGAGTGGATCCAAAGTTAAGAGCACTTTAAAGCTTCAGCTCCCTGCTTCCAGCTGGTCCTCAAAGGGAGCCCAAGAAGTGCACGTGTCCACCTCCTGGCGTCGCCTTCCCACCATCCGCCAGCCATGGCTAGAGATGAGCTTTGAAAAACCCTCAGCTGTTGGACTTGTCTATTACCTTGATGATGGTGATAGTATCTTGGGTGTTTGCAAATGTCCAAATTCATCAAATTGTATGTATAAAATATAGGTAGTTCTCTGAATATCAGCTCTACCTCAGTAAAGCTGTTAAAAGTAAAATACCCTAGGGCACCTGGGTGGCTCAGTCAGTTAAGTGTCTGCCTTAGGCTCAGGTCATGATCCCAGGGTCCTGGGTCCTGGGATTGAGTCCCGTGTCTGGCTCCCTGCTCAGCAGGGAGTCTGCTTCTCCCTCTCCCACTCCTCCCTCCCTGCCAGCTTGTGAGCTCGTGCTCTCTCTCTCTCTCTCAAATAAATGAAATCTTTTAAAAATAAAAAAATAAAATACCTTAGCCGATCAATTGCAGAATAAATGGAATTGCCTCTTATTTTGCAATTCTTTCATTACTAATAAGATTTTGTATAATCATTTGTATTTCCTTCTCTGTGCTTTCTTTTGTTTCAAATCAAGGAATTCATCATTTTCCTTATTGGTTTGTAAGAGGTCTTTTTCTATAACTTTTGCCATCATCCACAAATATTTTTCTCACTTCCTTATTTGCCTTCTGATCTTCATGGTGGCTTTGGCTGTGTCAACATTTAAAACTTGTGTTAAGTCAGATGATTGATTAATTTCCTTTATGGCTTCTGCTTTGGCTAATGCTCCTGAAAAGGACAACTTTGCTTTCCTATTTCCTCTTATTTCTGCCTCGCTTTCTCTTTTCCCTTTTCACCTGTGTCCCTGCGTGGTCCAAGGGCCTGGGGAGAGAGGTGGGAGGCATGGTGAAGGTTGAGGAGCGGGGTTGGGGAGGTGGGGGGGTGTGCCTGCTTGTTATTTTTCTCTCTGGTTTGACTGCTCTACTGCTTTGGGATTCGCTTCTTCTCAAATCTCTGTGCTCTGGCTTCTAGAAACTCCATCATTATAATCAGATAAAATCTTCTTAGTAGCTTCAACGACAGCTGCTGATAGCTGGAACTTAATAAATGATGACTGGTGTTATCTGTGCTTTAGGCCAGTCCCTCCCCAAGTCAACAGATGGGGGGCTACTGCAGCCTTCACATTTCGTCCCAAGATGGTTGGTGAGAGGGTCCCCGTCTGGGGAGCAGTGACGTTCTGCATGGCCAGGGAAGAGTCCATTTTGGCTGCACTGACAGGAGGGAACTCTTTTCAAAGCCTCTGAGGCTCGATGCTATCAGCAAAGCATAGAAATGCATTTGTCTTCCTTCAGATGATTTTGTAATTCACATTGTTGGCTTTTCCTTGTCATACATTGTTTCCTTGGGAGAAGGGTTTTGTTTCTCTGGTGGGATTCATCGAGCCTGTGGCACAATGTGCACTTGCTATCACCATATCCCTGGGCAGACCACCAGACCACATCTTCCTATTCTTCCACCTCAGGGAAGACCCCAATTCTCTGCCGATGAGTAAACTCCAGAAGACATTTTATTTTTATTTTTTTAAGATTTTATTTATTTATTTGTCAGAGAGCGAGAGAGAGCACAAGCAGGGGGAGTGGCAGGCAGAGGGAGGAGCAGGCTCCCCACTGAGCAGGGAGCCCGATGTGGGACTCCATCCCAGGACCGCGGGATCATAACCTGAGCCGAAGGCAGATGCTTAACTGACTGAGCCACCCAGGTGTGCCTCCAGATAACATTTTAAAGGATGCTAAAATGAGTGTGGTCTCTTAGATAAGCTGGGAATATTACATTAAAAATCATCCTTTCTTACTTTCCATTGTCTCTCGGCCTGTTTCCTCCAGGCCCAAGAGTGTACACAGAGTTCTTCTGCTTGGGGAACCTGCCAAGACTCTCCTGGAGTCTCTTTACAGAAGTCAGATTCTGGGCCACATCCCCTAAGCTTCTAACTCTGCATCTGGGGTCAGTCCCAGCTCTCTGCACTTTAACAGGCACCCATGAGGATAATTATCCACAGTGAAGTGTGAGACCCTCTTTTTCAGAGAAGCCCCTTCAAACTCCGGTCTGTGTCCCCGTGGAGCTTGCGTAGGGTGTGACTACCTTCCCCCCCACAGAGCTGTCTCGGGGAAGGCAGGTGGGTGATGAGGACTTGCAGAGGGTTAGAGCACACTCTGGGAGGGCGATTGGGTGGCATGGTGCTTCTCAGGTCGTGTGGCTCTTCTCATGCTTCCTTTCTGCATTTACGAGTATGTGGAATCCTAAAAGAATGTGGGGGGACCACTTCTTGGGCGCGGTGACTAAGTGGCTAAGATGTATTGGCCATTGCAGTCCCTTTCTCACACACTCCTCAGGACAGGGCTTAAGCCATGGACTTGGGGGAACAGACAGCCTCACAGGAGAGAGAGGCTCTGATTTTGGAGGACGGAGGTGCCTCCTGCGAGAGCCCGATCCCATGGCATCCTCCGAGAATCCCCCCTGAGACTCGGAAGAGGGATAAGATTCTTATCTGTGTGCTTCCAGGAGATTCTTAAGCTCTGCCGAATTTCCTCAAAGCAGGCCTGTGAACAGCCTTGCATTCCAAGGTGGGCTCTTGGTAGCGACAACAGCAGAATTCCTAATCTCCAGTTTCGAGGGACGAGGAAAGAGTCCTAGTGTGTGGAGAAAAGTCTGTCTCTGACCCGTTTGCCTGGAAACCCAGCTCGCAGTCATGCATGTTTGCTACCCTTGCTCGGCCTCTCCTCTTTCCTGCTCCTTCCCTCCCCGGCTGCAAGGTGCCCCCCTTCTCCTGTGGCCTGGAAGGGAGTGGGGCAGTGCGCACACTTAACTTATTTTTCATGCATTCCAGAGAGAGGGAGTCAGAGCAAGAGTGCTGTAGGCAAGATACTTCTGGTCCTTTCCTAACTACCTTCCATGAATTCAAATCACCCGTTTTAATGGATGCCAAAGCCACTCCTGGGAAGGGAGTGGGGGGCGGGAGAGGGAAGGGTGTTAGCTAAATATTTTTAAGATGGAGCAGCTAAGTCCTTTTTCCCTTAGCCAGACATAGTTTTTTTCTTTCCAGAGTCTCATTTCACTGATAGGCATGGTGATCGGCATTGTTGGCCTGTTGTTCATTCTTATTTTCTAACTTACGCCCAATATGTTATCTTAGCAACACTTTCCACAAACAGAACATAATGTGCACTGCCCCTTTTTAACTCTGCTGTTGCTGCTGGGGCTTCTGCTCGCTTCTTACCTTCATTTAAAACAACCAACTGCAGACAATCCAAATAACAATATTTTCAAGCTATTGTTAGAGCGAAGTGACAATTGATTCCTTGAGGTGCTTCCCAGGAAACTGCCCGGGGATGTAGAATTAAATGCCAACAATAGCGGATTTGTAACCAAGGAGCAGGCTCAGGAATGCCAGTGGCAATTTGAGGGGGAAGAGGTTTGGACTTCAGGAGCAGGGGGGAAAGGTTAACTTATTGACATACAGGGATGATGTTGTTTGTTTAGAAGATGAATCACAATCCTGTTTTCCTTTGAACTCCTTCAAAAGAACTGGCTTCCAGACAAAGGGAAATAGAATACAGCGAGCACTGTCTGTTTTCATAAACTTTCAGCTTGCTTTGTGGCCTGTCGTCCTGTGCTTAAAAGTTGCCGTAGAAAAACATTAAGACATGTTTAATATTCTGCTCTGAACGATCTGATACTCATTTTGATATGTTTCCGGTCCCTATTGATTTTTAAACTGCTGAACACAAATACTTGACATTCGGGAGGGCAAGCAAAGGATTAAAACAGAATCTCTGCCTCCTGCTTGCCGTTGTCTTTGAAGAGATGAAAAATGTTCAGATGAGCAGAATTCCTACAGTCAGAATAAAACATGATTAGAACATTTGGGGAGGGAGATGCGATATGACTGGAGAAAATGTTAACGGCAGAGAGATGATAAATACATTTGCCTAAGACTTTTCATCTCTTATGATGCATTTTATACATTGATACAAGGGCAGTGGCCTGCATATATTCTTCTCCCACCCTGTGTTTTTTTTTCCCCCAAATAGAACCATTTAGGCAAGTACAAAGATGTATGAGAGAGAGAGTGAGAGCTTGCACAAATCACTAACAACCATGTAAATGCAGGCAGCTCAGCAAGGGTTGTAGACTGATATGGAAGATTATTGAAACCATAGGAAGCATTTGGGTAAGAAGGCTGTACTTACTGTTATTATTTAACAGTTACTGAATACTGATAGCGTGCTTCATAGAGACAACAGAAGACCCCAAACTTCCTCAAAAGACTTAAGATAAAAGTAAGACAAAGGCATCAAGGAAGCACAAAACCCAAGGATGTAAAAAAGTAACTGGAACAAGTCATAAGTAGCTGGTGGTATCTGGTTTCCAGTTTTTAAATTTTTGTTCCTTCCTATGGACCCCCTACCAGCTAGTCTCTGAGAGCACCAGACAGTGATGGGGAGCTGGGGAGAAGCAGCAGGTGGGAGAGGACCAGAAGGAGGGGGAGGACGGGTCAGGATGCTGGAGGAGTGAGGGGGGAAGGGGCTGAGGCATGAAGGTCCATGAGTGCTTCTTCTAATGGGGTAGAGAGTGTCCCAATCTCGTCATGATGAGCCAACGCCTTCCCCTCCTCTGGAAAATGACTTGCTTACTCACTTAGCCACTCTCTCCACATCCAAATTGCCCAGAAACCAACATTTCCTTGTGGCCCCTTCTCCTCTCCCCATGACAACATACGTACCACTTTTTACCTTGTCTTGGGTCTGACTTACCTTCCCTGTTAGGTGAGTAGCAGCATTCTGTTATAAGTCATACTCCATTTATTGGTGTGGCTCTCAGCAGTGCTTCTTTTGAACGGAGACTTTATCAAGCTGGATTTGAGCCCTTGCCCTGCTGTGTGCCTTTGGCTGAGCTCTCTAACCATCCACTCCATGCCTCAGTTTATAGTCTGGGTAAAATCCAAATTACAATACTGCTTTCCTCCAGGGTTGCCAGGAGATTAAAGGAGGAGATGTATGAAAAGTACTTAGCTTGTGCTAAGTCATGTTAATTTAGCTCTTCCTCTATCCCTGTAAGTCCCATCCCACAGCAAGGGTGCTTTATGAGACACCTCAGGCCCTAGTTGAACGAATGACCAAAAATAGGCCAACCCAAACCATCATATTAGCCGTGATGTTAAGTTATGTGTTTATGGAGATGCTTGTGTGCTTGTCACCTCTGTGAGACATAGGTATGCTCCTTAAGGAGAGAACCCCTTCCTAGTCTTTATGATCTCCCTTACCAACTAATCACAGCCAGGAGCAACCAAGGCTTGGGGAAGCGCACAGATTTGCCCTGACTCACACAGCTGGTAAGTGGCGGATCCAGTGTTTGGACTCACCCTCAGCTGCCTAACCCCATGTGACCCCTCAGATGTTTGCCGGGTGAGTGCCAAGTAATCATTCTCATCCAAACGTGGCTTTTCCCACTGATGCTTATTTCTTTGTCAATCTGTGACCTTCAGCCCGTTTTCTCTCACTCCCGGGCTGACTGTGCTATCCAATTGGGTGGCTGTGAGCCATATACAGCTACTTAAATTCACACTTAAGTTAATGAAAATTAAATAAAATTCAAAATTTCGTTCCTCAGTCACAGTGGCCACATTTCAAGTGTTCAACAGTTACATTTAGTTCATGGCAATCATATTATCCCAGATATATAATATTTTCCTCACTACAGAAAGTTCTGTTGGACAGCACTGCTCCATAGAATGCCTCAAATGAGTAACAATCAAGATGCGAGGTTTTATTTATTTTTTTTCTGATACACGTGGTTCTACCCTTAGTGTTTTATAATTTATAAGACATTGGCTACCCAGTTGGTAGAAGAATGGCAAATAGTTATAAGAAGATTAAATTTTGACTTAATGGGCTTTATAGTGGGTGTTGGGTTTTATGAAAAGTGCTTCCTGTGAGTTGTCTCCCATAATTCTTGTAGCGGTCCAGTGAGGTAGGCACTATCATCAGCCCCTTTAAATAGGGTTGGAAAGTCACTGGTCTGAGGTCTCAGAACTGGTCTGTGGAAGAACGTGAGCCTACCACCAAGCCAGTGGATTCCAGAGCACCAGCCCTTAGCTGCTGCACCGCCTCCCAGAAAGTCACCGCAAGTTCTCAAAAGTATGAGCTGTTGATTCTAAAGGCAGAGGAAGCAGGATTCTCTGTTCTGAATTTAAATGCAACCGGGCCATGGTGGGGGAAAGAAGTCAGAATCTTCTCATAGTGCCTTTTTGGCAACTGAACTGAAGTTTTTCTCTAGGCCTTAAAAATCATCTCTGGTCCTATACATTGTCTTTATTTCAACCAACAAAAATAAGGGCAGTCCATCAAAAAAAAGATCATCTGATAGTCAAAAGTGGATCAGAGATAAAGAGGATTAAGAGGTACAAACCTCCATTATAAATAAGTCACGGAGATGAGAAGGACAACATAGGGAATATAGTCCATAATAATTGTAATAATGTATGGTGATTACACTTATCATGGTGATCACTGAGTCATGGGCAGAATTGTTGAATCAATACGTTGTACACTTGAAGCTAATATAACACTGTCAATTATGCTTCAGTAGTATTTTTTTAAAAAATAAAAAAATGCAAAAACAGTTAAAAGCTAAAAAAAAGAGACTAAAGCATTCAGTGTATAGATGGGCAGAGAGACAAATTGATTAAGAACACATTTGGAGAATCAGACAGTCTTTAAATATTGACTGCACCTCTTTGCAACTTCTATGACCTTGGGCAGATTAACTGCTCTAGCCTTCATTTGTAAAATGGGACTAGCTATAATGGGTACCTTATAGATCACTGTGAGTATTTAATAAAATAATTCATACCAATCACACATAAGAATATTCTGTAAATGTTAGCTACTGCTAAAAAGAATGGGTCAGAAACAAATTATATGAGAAACTGGTTATGTCATCAAGGTGTTGAAAACTAGTGATCTTAATGAAAAGAAAATGAGCCCTACTGACTGCAAGAAGCCGAGAGTTGTTTGCAAGAATTTGTAGAACTTCTACTGGGCTTCGTTCCCCATTCTCTCTGTACCCAGCACAACTAGCTCCTGTTCAGAGCATGTGCTTAAAAGATGTGAATACGTGTTGCGGAAGTTCATTCCCTATAAAAGGTCATTTAAAAGTTTTAGGTTGGACAAGGTACCGCGAAGTTTGCCTTGTTCATAGCCACCTACACAAGATTCATTGTAGCCACTGGGGGCTAGAATTTACCTTTAAGAATCTTATAGGACGAACTCTATTCCAGCAAAATACGTGTACAAGTAGTTTCCAGATTCTTGGCTAGTATTACATTTTCTTCAAAATACCTAGTGTCCCCACAATTGGAATGGTGGCCTATTATTTAGATTAAAAAAAAAATGGGACAAAACTGAATCCCTGCCCAATGTTCCCATTTCTGCAAGGGTCTCTTTTTTCCTGTTGAAATTTAGGAAGGAGATGTCACATAAAAAGTGGTCAAGTTCACAGGGTGTACATATCTCCACACCGAAGTTTCGTCCTGAGTGTCCCTCACGCTCCAGGTTGGAAAACGTTCCAGTCAGAGACTCACAATAGAGCCCAAGGGGAAAGGATGGTTAATGATAAAGAAACATGGGCTTTGGGGTGTAGACAGAGTTATTAACCCAGAGCCCCGTTTGTTGGCGGCATTTTTAACTACTCCAGGAATCTTGAAGTGACTTAATTCATTGTCCAAATCCCTACGTCAGCCCCCAGGTAATCACTAGAGTAGTGAAAAATACTACATTCTCTCTTTCTTATCCTAAGCTCATTTTAATCTTGATCTTTGAAAAGTAAATGGTTTTTCTTGTGCAAACAGCTTCATAGAAATGTCAAATCTGGCAGCCACAGTCTGTGCTGATGGGGGGGGGGGGGGGGGCGGCCCGGTACAAAAGCCTCAGTGCTCAGGGCCTGGGCTTTGAGATGACTACAGCTGTATTGCCAATGCAAATGCAGGAGGGGAAAAAATTACTGGAACAAATTGAAAGGTTATTCAGACTGGAATTTAGAATCTCAATAAAAAAGGCTTTTTATAAGCCAAAGCCCTCAGAGTAACCGGATCATTTAAAAATACATCTTTTCTGCATTAAATGTAGTGTGACAGCCACATTAGAAATACTGCAGTCCAAGTGTGTTCCTTGAACATTTTTAACTGACTTGTAAGGACAGCTAAAATCTTCTAATGGGGGGTGGTGGTGGAGATGCTGGATCCCCTGTCTGTAAATAGTTTCCATTTCTTTATTTTTGCCTCATTTTTGATACCTGGCAGATGGGGTTTTTGCCTTTGCCCCTGTTGCTTCCTGAAGGCTTGGTGATCTCTGTGGGCTGTGTGTCTTGATAAAAATTTGTTGAGCTAGTCATTTCCTTTTTTGACTTAGTAGAAACAGTCTTTCGATCGCCCAGATGTTGGTGATCAGAAATAGCACATAGTTGTACTGGGGTGGAATCCTTTTAACGAGAGGCATTTAAGCCAAGAGACACAAACATAACTCACCTAAAGTAAGGCAGGGACCCAAATGTGGGACACCCTTCCCATTGTTTAAAACCTGGAAAGAGATGATCCAAATCCACTTGTCGTTGAAGTGCATGGCAGGCCTCCCCACCAACCCCACCCTAGAAACTTTTATTTCTTTGAACCACGTGGAAGACTATTTCCAGGAGAAAGATCCTTTTGGAGAGTGGAGAGTGTGTTGGAGTCAAAGCAATGGACATTCCTGGTGGGGCCCCTCTGCGTCCCACCCCCTGCTAGGCTCAGGGCCACCATGGACCTTCTGAGTGTCTCTGGCACAGCTCCTGACCTGCCACCCTCGCAGGGACTTCTTCCTATTTCTAAAAGTGGCTCAGTCACCGAAAGATTGAGCTCGTGGTTTTAATTTAATTTAAAATCAGTGTTTCAAATGTACTGAATACTCACTGTCTGAAAGTAGCAAATATTCACACTTGACCATTTTTTATTTCAACTCTTTGGCCTTAAAGTCCTTCCTTTCTCCTTCTCCAGGAGTCAATTCATTTCCTTTCCCCGGGAAGGGTTAGCCCTTAGTGCGGCCAAATGTTATTGTCTGATTGGTGTCTCAGGAATTCCACTATTGAATTAGAGTTACAATGCACAATCACTTCATCTTTTTCCACCTCTGATGAGATAGTTAATGCTGCTGGGAGTTCTCACAAGATTTTTGTTGCCATTGTTTCTTTGTGTGTGTTTTGAGGGAGTGGATGACTGCATAGTTTAAAAAAAATCAATGAACTCAAGAGTTTCAGAGAGCACACGGACAGCCTCTCTTCTCACGGATGGCCAGTATCTATACTGGGTGATTTAGCGTAGGATCGTTATTTCATTCAAAAGTTTGAGCCTCCCCCAGAGAAACTAAAACCTTTGCGTTAACCCTGTTTGGATTATCTGATACAATTTGTAAAATAATAAGGCATCTTCCTGGTTAGAAGAATGTAAGTTGCTCCAAATAACGAGCTGGCCCTAACTTAATGAGTTTGCGATTTGGTGTGAAGATTTGTACCTGAAGGTCATAGCTTTGTTCATACCTGAAGATAGACATTGTCCTGAACAAGCAGTTCAGTGATACTAAAGTTTATCCTCGGTGATGAACCGTGGCCTCTTTTCCCATCACACAGTCCTCACACAAGAATAGACTGATCTGCTCTGGATTCTCTGCCTCTTTCGAGATAGCACCACTAGCTCATTCATATGAGCAAGGCAACCTCCTGTTCACATACTGTAAAGCCAAATGAATTAGATCCTCATTCCTCCATTTAAGTCCAGTTCTTTCACAATCCAGCATCTCCTTTAGTAGCATGCCCAGGAAGATCCAGCAAGGCCTTAATTCATTGTATCCAATAAAGCTAACTTTTGACACAAGGAGATAGCATCCTCCATTTTCTTCGGCTAAACTGGAGTTTGAGTAACGCCACACACTGGTTCTGTTCCTGAGACTGACATTTCAGCAGATGATTGGCATAGGGTGCCTCACCCCCTAAAGCAACATTTTCTTCTCAAAGTATTGGCAGATCTCAACAACCTTGTTCATCATGAAATAAGTAACGTGTGATGTTTCCATGTTTGACACATATCAATGCCTGCCTGGCATGATGCAGTCCCCTCTTTCCCTCCCATTCAGGAACATCCTTTAGAATGCAAGTGGGTACAGTGACATTATTAGTAGTAGGATTAGAATCTGTATTTGTTTAAAATATTATCTATTCTCAGACTTAGGTTCTTGGGCTTTCGTTAGTTATCAGTCACCCCTGACCCACAGCAGGTTTCCATTGAGACCAACTGCCCTTGAGTGGCAATGCCTCTGGAGACTGTATTTTTACCTGAACTGCTGTGCAATTGCTTGCCTTTAAAAATGATCTTGTAACTGTTTGTTGGGGACACTGTGAGAACTGAAGCTCTCCAGCTTTAGACCTTCATTCTCAGGATGAAGAGCAGTGGGAGGCTTTGATAACTTTTACAGCACACAGAGGGAAACATTTTTGCGTGGACTGTGCCAGAATCCCATGCTCTGTGGGCAACATAATGGATTTCATTCACAACCCTGCACAGGCCAACTGTCATGATATGGTTGGGAAGCTTTCCATCAGCTACTGTGAGCTCCATCACTCTGTTCCCTACCTCCGTTTTTGGCTTCTCCATTCTTGGTCACATTTTATGAAGCAGCCAACCATCCAGATTGGGATTTCATGCTCTGCTGCACTGTTGCCTGAGTTATTTCTCTTACAAAGACCTCCTTTACAAAGTCCTTAATCTAAGTAATGCATAGAAGGTGTATTAAGGGGTAACAAGTGAAAGAAGGCAAGAACCAGCAACTTCCTGAAAATTGTTGTCATTAGAGCATTTCCATGAAGGCCCAACGATTCGTTAGAGTGAGCCCAGACAAAAGCCCCACCCCCAAAAACATATGTAGTGAATTCAGACCTAATTGGCCATGGTCCAGTCCAGTTCTAAGGGGGACATTCTTGGCATTTTGGAGGTCAGAGGAGAGTTTGATTTGAAGCTTGTCATGTGTGTTTCCCACATGTTATATTTAAGTTTGTTCATTATGTTCATTGGATGTGCCCATTGCCTTTTAATTTCTGGACAAAGTTAATATAAATTGATCAATGCTGGCTTTTTATGCCATCAGTCTAATGCCTCAATGCAAAAGATATCTACACCTTTGTGCCAATATATGAAAAGTCTTCATAGAGCAACCTAGAGTTTGAGAAAGAGACCCTACATTATGGTTTAAGATTGACATTGGGTTTGTTGGCTGGAAAAGAACCCTGACTCTGTCTTTCGTCTGTGGAATTTTCTTTGCAGTCCCCAATACTAGGTATGGCTAATGTTTCCAAAGATTACCTGGAAGCTGTATTATGAAAGAGCCTGTGAGTGAGGGCAGCTTTCCATAGGATTCTTGCTAACCTATTGAATTTCCTTGGCCAGCTTAACCAAGAATTTCACTGTGTGGGGTAGATAGAATATGGGGGGAAATTCTGGGGCATACTGCGGCCTGAGTTTTTGTTTGCTTGTCTGATTTCAGCAGGGAGGTGAGGTGAGAACAGTGAGTAGTATGTTCTATTTGTCTATCAGAGGAAACAGTCATCTGAGGGAAAAGCACCTTCAAATCCTGTTTTCATTCCCTTTTTCCAATTGGAATCGGATCCCAGCTATAATAATCAAAGCTTGGGTGTGTGACTTCAGGTCCACCTGTATCCACACAGAAGCTTTGGATATGCATTGTTTAAAGCTTTGAAATACTACCCATGTTGAACAATGGATAAGGGTTAAGGTCTGAAAAGGTAATTATTTATATGAAGCCAAAAGTCAGGGATGTGGGAGACAATTTAAGGAGCCCAGGGGCCTTATATTCTTTGTCTTGATTCATTTGAAGGACATATAAAACCATCGAGTGAAACTTTTCTGGGTTTGCAACTAATTTGTTTCAACTCACTGATCTATCATCTCTGAGAATGAGAAATTGCTGGATAGTATCATATTATATTTACAAAGGTGTTATCCAATTTGATAGTAGGCTACCACTGTTCAGCCTGCATATTCTAATAAAAAAATAGAAATTTCACTTCAATGAGACAAGTTTTAAGGTTTAGGTTATTAGCCACTTGGCTTACTCTGTAGAGCTACCAAAGACAAAGTGACAGAAAAATGACCCAAATAAACACTTCTTCGAAAGGATGGAATTGAATAAGATCCTTTTGATTGGAGACTTTGGGATTACTGCCAAACTGGACTTTTGGTTGTTTATAATAGGTACATGTTGATTGAGCAGAGACCCATGAAATCTGGGATCCTAATGTGAATACCCATACCCTTGGCCCAAGTATGCCTGAGGCAGACAGCAGGGACTATTTGGAAAAGAGACAGATAGCTAACTATTTTAAACAATGCTTTTAAATGCAAATATGTAAGTTAAGCCGTAATTTAAGTGCCCACATCCCAAGAGACCCAACAATTTCCTCCAACACCTCAGTTCTTGGTGGAGGAGTGAGATCCTTAACAAGCTTACCTTGACTTTTAGTTACAGATTTTCTTTCTCCCAGCCCAATTTGGCTTTGACTAAAATCTTGGATCTTAAGATTTCCTCTTTTTCTGTAGCTTCATCAATTGAAAAGACATGGTTTTATTTTCTCACTAATTCTAGTATGATGAGATTAGAACAATCTTAACTATTGTTGACATCTATTCATCAAACCCTAAAATCTCATTCCACCCCGTCCTCATTTTTAAGCTCCAGTTGCAGACTACTTAAAATTTTATCATAAAAAAAAAAAAAAATCCAATGCTTAGCACCTGGTAGAGGTGCTGTCTTCTAACAAGAAAATATGACTTTGATTTTCACCAAAAAAAAAGGCCAGAAGTGTGAGAGACAAAAATCATACAGTAGATTTATGCATTTGCTAAACATCCATGTATTCATGCATTGAACAAGTACTTGTTGAGCATCTATTGTGTATCAGACACTGAATTACCACCTGGCCAACTATAACACAGGTGACCAGTGGTTACCGAGGAGTCAGGAAATAGCAAGCTCCAAGTGATATATTTCATAACAAATGTGGTAAGCATGAAGAAGAAAAAGCAAATGTCTTGATGAGAGATTTGTGTTAATAAAGTTAGGCTGGACTATGTTGCAGTAACTATGTGGACTACATTCAAATGGCTTAACAAAAACAGTTTTATTTCTTCCCAATATGATAAGATTGGTTAGTTCTTTCAGGAGGTGTCTATCCATCCTTCCATCATTGGTACCACTGACTTCAACATGTGGTTTCCATAATTGTGTCGAGAGAGAAAGATTGAGGAGTATTAAATAGGCATGGTTTTGGCCACCTAGGAAGAGGGTATATCATTTCTGCTTATATTACATTGGCCAGAACCTAACCACACAGACCCAACCTACCTTCGAGTGAGACTGGGAAACACAGTCCTCCTGAGTGCCCAGAAAGAAGAAATGGGAATGGTGAGCATCTTTATTCAAATGGAAGACTTCATTTAGACTAGAGGCTCCAGAAGATCTCTATACAAATAATTTTTCACCAGTAATTAGAATATTAAATATAGCCACATTAGCAGAATATACATTCTTCTCAAGTGCACATGGGACATTCTCCAGGATAAATCACAAGACAGGTCACAGAATAAGTCTTAACAAATTTAAGAAGATTGAAATCTTAACAAGAATCTTTTCCAACCACAAAGGAATGAAAGCAGAAATCAATAGCTGAAGGAAAACTAAAAAATTCACAAATGTGTGGAAACTAAACACACTTTGAACAACCAGTGGGTCAAAGAAGAAATAAAAAAGGAAATTAGAAAATATCTTGAGACAAATGAAAATGAAAATTCAACACATCAAAACCTATGGGATGTAGCAAAAGCAGTATTAAGAGGGAATTTTATAGTGATAGATATTTACATCAAAAAAGAAGAAAGATTTCAAATTACCTAACTTGACACCTCAAGGAACTAGAAAAACAAAACAAAACAAAAATAATAACTAAGCTAAAGGGAGGAAATAATATAGATTAACGCAGAAATGAAAGAAACAGATAATGGAAAAAAAAAAAAACGAGACTAAGTTGATTTTTGGAAAAGAGAAACAAAATTAACATAACTAGACCAAGGAAAAAGAGAGAAGACTTAAATTAAGATCAGAAATGAAAGAGGAGACATTAACCTGATGCCACAAGGGAGGAGGGAGGGCCCTAAGACATCACTATGAACAGTTATCCTTTATCAATGTGGATAGCTGAGAAGAAATTAATGAATTCTGAAAAGTATACAACCTACCAAGACTGAATCATGACTAAAAAGTCTGAACAAACCAGTAATTGGTAAGGAGATTGAATCAGTCATCCAAAGCTTCCCAACAAAGAAACACCCAAGATCAGAGGACTTCATTAGCAAATTCTACCAAACATTTAAAGAAGAATTAATGTCATTTTTTCAGGAATCAGGAACAAAGAAAGGATGTGCATTCTCAGCAATTCTATTCAGCATAGTACTAGAAGTCCTCGTCAGAGAAATTAGGCAAGAAAAAGAAATGAAAGGCATTCAAATCAGAATGGAAGAAGTAAAATTATCTGTGTGTAGATGACATGACCTTGTGCAGAAAACCCTAAAGACTCTCTACCCCCTCCACCCAAAAAAATCCTGTTAGAACTAATAAGTGAGTTCAACAAGATTGCAGGATACAGAATCCATATACAAAAATGAGTTGTGTTTTTATACATTGGAAACAAACTTTGTGGAAGAGAAATAAAGAAAACAATCCCATTTATAATGACATAAAAAAGAATAAAGTATTTAGGAATAAACTTAACTAAGGCAATGAAAGACTTGCCTGCTGAAAACTGGATAAAGATTGTTTCTTTCTCCCTCCTTCCACACAATAAATATTAAACTTGTTAAACAAAACCTCTGTTTTAATGAAAGAAATAATAGGGATGATTTTGATAGTAGGAGGAGTGGCTTTGGCAGGAAGGTAAAATGTAGTAAGTGTGGGCTCTCATCAGCGTGGTTCAAATTCTGACTCTCTTACTTACCAGTTGATGACTGTAGGCAAGACTCTAAAATGCTCAGTGACTCACTTTCTTCATCTGTGAAACAGAGATTATCATCATCATAAAACCTACCTGTATTAGTTTTACATTTCTGTTGTAACAGATTACCACAAATGTAGTGGCTTCAACAACTCAAATTTCTGTAGGTCAGAAATCTGACATGGGTCTCATTGGGCTAAATTCAAAGGATCAGCAAGGCTGTATTCCTTTCTGGAGACTCTAAAAGATAATTTGTTCTCTTGCCTCTCCCAGTTTCTAGAGGTTGCTCCTCTTTCTTGACTCATGGCCTTCTTCCATCTGCAAAGCCAGAGTGGCCAGTTCAGTCTTCCTCACATTATAGTACTGACTTTGATGCCCTCTTGTGCTTCAAAGGACCGTTGGGTCCATTGGTCCAGCAGGATAATTCAGAATGATTTCTCTATTTTAAGATAATCAGATTAACAATTTTAATTCCATATGCCACTTTAATTCCCCTTTGTCATGTAACATAACATAATCACAAATTCCAGGGGTTAGGATATAGACACCTTATTGGGGAGGGATAGGGGGCAGCATTACTCTGCCTATCACAGTATCCTATAGGAATGTTGTGACAATTAAATAAGAAAATGTGTGGTTTGGGCAAAGGGAATTTTATGAATAACAAGCATGAAACAAATGGGGTAAGATCCAAGCAGATAGCCTTATCCTCACAGAAAAATAGCCAGTGGAAAGGTAAGGAGCCACCCACTCCGGGATGTTATTAGCCCATGTGGGAGCCCGGGTCCAGGGTGTGGTTAAGATAATGGACTCTTGAGTTGGAATCCTTTCTCTTCTCACTAGTTGGGTGACCTCAAGCCTTAGTTTCCCCATTTATTTTATGCGAATAAAAATAATACCTACCTTAACATGAGATGGGGACTAGATGAGCTAACACAGCCAAAGTACTTGGCACAAGGAGGGCCTGGCAATAAGGGCTAGATAAGGATAGATCTGGGATGTTTTGTATGTACTCAGGACCTTGTTGAAAATAATTAGAGTTGAAAGAGCCATTCTCCTGCTAGTCTGGGGCCAAGCTAGCAGGATTCTGAGCATTATTTTCAAAATCCTATTCTCATGTAGTTAAATCTCAGAGTGAATGTTTATTCCATTAAACATTCCTCCCCAGATTGCATCATATGTAATTATGAGATTACAATGTTGTCTGGAGAATGAAAGTAGCCATTGTTCAAATTTTACATAGGTGATGATAGTTTTTGAATCTTCATTGTGGGGAGGAGGATGGGTTGTGTTGGTTAAGGTGGATTACGACAATTGGGCCAGGGGACAGAGAGCAGAGAGCCCCAATTTCTTGGTTGGAAAGAAATATGTTGTAGGACCTGGACTCAGCAGGAATAATATCTTGGGCTGTTTTCATCCTACAGCAGGAATAATTGAAGATAAAGACAAAGACGATGAAAGACAAGATGATATTTTAATGACACCAGGCCAGGAAACAAGAATGCTGTTGTTTGCGGACAGCTTTTGTTCATCCATGTGAGATAAGCAATGGCATTAATTTATTCAAGATTATAGTTCAGAAGGAAAGTCATCAAAGCTGGAGCTCTTTCATTTAAGGAACACATTGCACTGGCTCTGGGGTGGCGGGGGAGTGGCACTATACTCTGTGGCCAAGGATCCTTCCGAGTGAGCTGGCTGTACAGGATGGCTTACCCAGAGGACAAACCTTAGAAGCCACCTTTGCCTGCCTCTTAGCTACTGTCAGGCTTGATGGACCCCAAGATTCTTTAGATTTTGAATGGCAAGAGCAATGGCCATGCTTGGACAGTGGAAACCAGTAAGGTCAGTGAGTCTCACCTAGAACTATTGTGATTCAGCCCCACTTGTCCAGGTTCCAGATATGTCCACACTTTTGGCAAAAATACTACAACCATAGATTCTTTCCTCATGAGGCCAGCTTCTTAGCTCTGGAGCACTTATACTTATTGTCACGAGGATGATGGCGGTGCTGCATTATCACAAAGACTGTTAACATAAAAAAACAAAAACAAACAACAACAATAAACACCTGAATTTTGGAAAATTTTCAGACTCCTTTTTTTTTTAGACTCCTAATAAGTGTAAAATACTTCAGTGTTCCTATGCACCCTTCCCCTAACTTCCTCCAGTGATACAATCTTACATAAGCACAGTTAATTAACTTTTGACCTTATATACTGAAAGTTTCAAAAATATGTGTGATAAGATACAAAAAGCTTAAGTGTACAACTCTATGATTTTTTTTTTTACCAAGTGACCACTCTCGTGTAAACATCACAGACATCAAAATAACCTACCAGCACCTCCAAAGCTTCCCTCATCACACATCCTTGCAGTCATTATGTCCCCCAAACATAGTTACTTTTCTGAATTCTATCACCCTGGATGTTTTACCTATTACTGATATATACTGGTGTAAATAGACTCTTCTATGTTTAGCTGGGATCTACTCCGGTATATACTCTTCTGTGTTTGGATTCTTTTGATCAATATTTTGCTGTGAGATTCCTCCAGGTTGTTGTGGGGGCCAGTGGTTTGTTCTTATCATCGCCATGTTGTTCTCTGTGATACGGATATACCATTATTTACTTATCTCTTCTACTGTAGATGGATACACAGATTATTTCCAATTTTGGCTATTTCAAATGATGTTGCTATAAAAATTATTCTGCATGCCTTTATTACACACTTGGGTGCACAATTCTGTTGGGGATATCCCTGAGAGTAGAATTGCTGGCTCATCAGATATGCATATGTTAAGCATTAGTAGATACTGCCAAAGAGTTTTCCAAAGTGACTGCAACAATGGGAGTTCTAGTTCTTCTCTGCCAACACCTAATATCCCCAATGTTTTTAATTTTAGCCATTCTGGTGTGTCTGTGTTTTAGTATCTAAGTGTCATTTTATTTTGCTTTTCTGTGATGATGCGTATGTATCAGCTTTTCATATGTTCATTAGCTATTTGGAAGCCTTTGTGAATTTTCTGTTCAGGTTTCTTGCCCATTTAAAAATTTATTATCTTTCTTTTTGTTGTTTCAAATATTGTAGATGCTGGTTATTTATTAGATATGCATACTGCAAATATCTTCTCCCAATCTGTGGCTTCTTCTAATGCTATCTTTTGATAAGCAAAGTTTTTAATTTTGATAAAGTTTAATGTATCAATCTTTCCCTTTATGGATACCTATGGAAATGAACTTTTTAATGTACAATTTAAGATGTTTCCCCATCCCAAAGGTGGATGATTTTCTCCATATTGTCTTCTAGAAGCTTTATTAGTAAGCTTATTATTAAATTTTGTTATTAAGATCCATCTGGAGTTAATTAAGGTTTATTTTTCTCCACATGGATAGGATGCCTTTCTATACAAATTTTGGAATCAATTTGTTGATTTATATAAAATATCCTGCTGGGACTTTGAGATTGAGTTGAGTGTGAAAATCAACTTAAGAACTGACATATTTTTACAGTTTTGGCTCTTCTAATCTGTGAACTGGGTCCATCCCTTTACTGTTTTCTTTCTGTGATATTTTGTAGTTTTTTGTGTTGGAGGTCTTACACATCTTTTCTTTTTTCTTCTTTTAGATTTATTACCAAGTATTTGAGGGATTTTGCTATAACTATAAACAATATAGTTTTTAATTTTTTGTGGACTAATATATAAAAACACAATAGATGTTTTATATTGACATTGTGTCCCATGACTTCATTGAATTCATTTACTAATCTAATTGTTATAATCTGTATATCATTTTTTATTTTCTGTGTACATAGCCATTTTGTGTTTGAATAATGGCTGTTTTATTTCCTCCTTTTCAATCAATATACCTTTATTTCTTTGCCTTGCCTTGTTGCCTGCCTAGGACCACCAGCACAGTGCTGCAAGGACAGGGATTAGCAGATGAACAGGGTGAACATTAATGGTAATGTTTTCATCATTAAGTATTATGTTGCTGTTTATTTTTGTACATCTTTTTGAGGTTAGGAAGTGCTATTCTATTCCTAGCTTGGTAAGAATTTAGTTGTATGGCTGTTGAATTTTATCTAGTACTTCTTTGGCATCTATTGAAATTATCATATCATTTTTTCTTCTTAATCTTTAAATGCCCTAGATTACATTGTTTGATTTTCTTTTTTTTTTTTTAAAGATTTTATTTATTTATTTGACAGAGAGAGACATAGCGAGAGAGGAAACACAAGCAGGGGGAGTGGGAGAGGGAGAAGCAGGCTTTCCGCCGAGCAGGGAGCCTGATACGGGGCTCGATCCCAGAACCCTGGGATCATGACCTGAGCTGAAGGCAGATGCTTAACAACTGAGCCACCCAGGCGCCCCACATTGTTTGATTTTCAAATGTTAAGCTAACCTTGCATTTGTGGCATAAAACCAATTTAGTCATATTAAGCTTTTACCTTTCACTGAATTTGATTTGCTGTGATTTTAAGAACTTTGTATCTATGTTCAGGAAAGATACTGGTCTAAAAATTTTCTTTTTTGTAAAGCTTTCTTCACATTTTTTATTAGAGTATGCTGGCCTCAAATTGAGTTGGGCAGTGTTTCTTCTTTTTCTGTTCTCTGGAAGGATTTATGTAAGATTGTTCTTTCTTCCTTAATTGTATGGAAAAATTCAATGTTGAGACCACAAGGGGCTGTAGTTTACTTTGAGGGAAGATTTTTCATTATAGATTCAATCACTTTAATAGATGTAAGGCTATTCCTATTTTTAAATTTCTTCTTTAATCGGTTTTGGTAAGTTGTACTTTTGAAGGAATGTGTCCATTTCTCTCAAATTCTCATATCTATTGGCCTAAAGTTGTTTATAAAGTCCCCTCATTTTTAAAAAAATATAAAAGATCTATAGGACTTTGCTTTTTCCATTCTTAATGTGGTTAACTTGTGTTTTCAATCATTTTTTCTTAACCTATCTTTTTAAGGATTCATCAGTTATTGGATTTTCAGGAAGCAACTTTGGTATTATACATCTGTTTTCTGTGTCATTGACTCTATTCTTATTTTTTGTTTCCTTCTTTCCCCTTTCTTGGGGTTAAATTTGACATTTGTTGAAATGGAATCTTAGATCATTGATTTCAGCCTTCTGTCTTTTTTATCATATGCGTGTAGAGCTATCAGTTTTCCTTTAGTTGCTTTAGCAGTATCCTGCATGTTTTTAAATATCGTACTTACATTTCCATTATCTTTGAATTAAAACTATTTTCTAATTTTCATTGTGAACTTTTTTTTGGTCCCATGGGCTATTTAAAGCATATTATACTTAATTTTGAAGAATTTGGATTCCAAACTTTCTAGTTAATATTTTATGACTTTTAACTTATTCCACTGAAATATTGAGTAGCTTCTGTATGATTTTCATCCTTTCAAATACATTTAGATTTGCTTTATAGATAAGCATGTGATGTGTTTTGGCTAATGATCTTGAGAACTTGTAAACAAAATGCATCCTGCAGCTGTTGGATATACTATTCTATATATGTCAATTTAGGTCCAATTGGCTAATTGTAATTCAGATCTTCTGTGTCTCTACTGATTCCTTTGGTTGCTTATTCTGTCAGTCACAGAGAGGTGTTTTAAAGTCCTCCATTTTGATGTAATTCTCTATTTCACCCTTTCGTTCAGTTTTTGTTTAATACATTGCTATGTCTCTGTTATTCTCAGTATATAAATGTGCAGTTGTCATTTTTTTCCTGTTGGATCAATCCTTTTATTATTAAATTTATTAAAAGATAGTTATTGTTTTTAATAATTACATTGGATTACAAGGCTTGAAAGTAAAACCATGACACATGATATACTAAAAAATAGTCAATATCCAATGTAACTATTGCTATATTTGAGCTTACCTACTATCTTGCTTATTTGTCACATCTATGCTTTGTTTCTTTTTTCCTCTTTAGTTGATTAATCTGAAAGAAGGCAAAAAATGTTTTATTTTTCTGCTTTCTTCTCTATTAGCTTGCTAGTAATGCATTATTTTATATTTATTTTGGTGTTATCCTAGACATTGTAACACTGATTCTTAATTTATTAGAATCTACTTTAAAATTATTACTTCTACCATTTTCCAGAAAATGTACCTACCTAAGAGCAGTTTAACTCTATTTTACCCCTCCTGCCCTTTATGCTATTTAACTGCAAAAACATGATTATTGTCATTTTACACAGATGTTAATTACTTAGATTTACTCATATAGTTTTTTTTTTCCCTTTCTCTGTTATTAATTGCTTTTCCTACATTCCTATGCTAACTACTGGGATCATTTTTCTTTCTGCCTGAAGGACTTGAATTCTGCTGATAATAAAGTTGTCTGAAAATGTTCAAATTTTTGCTTTCATTTTTAAGGATACTTTTACTGACTATAAAATTCTAGTTTGAGACTTAGACTCTTTTAGTCCTTTAAATATGTGTTCTGTTCTCTCTGCCCTTCATTGTTTCTATTGAGAAGATAGTTGTCAGTCTTATTATTGCTCTGTAGAGAAGTCTGTCTTCTTTAGGTGGGTTGGAGATTTTTAGTTTAGTTTTTAGAATTTTTATTATGTATAAGTATGTTTTTATTTTGTATTCATTCTCCTTGGAGTGTGTATATCTTCTTGAATCTATAGCTGTATGTTTATCATCAGTTCTGTAAAGTTTTTGGCTCATTTTCTTCAAATATTTCCTTTGTCCCATTCTTTCTCTTACTTCCTTTGGAATTCAGTTGCATATAAGAACTTTTAACCAGATCACATACTTGCTTTTTTGCTCTTTCTCTATTTTCCATTATTTTTCCCTCTCTGCCATTCAATCTGGATATTTTCCACTGACTTATTCTTCAGTTCATTAATCTTCTCTTGCACGGTGTCTAATCTTCTATTAAACCCATATGTCGAATTCTTAATTTCAGTCACTGTTTTGAGTTATAGAATTCCATTTCTTTTCTTTTTTACACTTCATCTTTTCACTTGTTTTCTTTAATATTTTAATCATAGGTATTTTAGAGTCCATGCCTGATTAATATCTATATCACCTTTAAGTCTTTTTTTTTCTCTCTCTCTTGGTTTTCAGTTATTTGATTATTTCTTGGCATGCCTGGTAGTTGTTGAGGCTTTAGATATCTTTATCTTCCTCTTGAAAGGAATAAATTCTGTGGTAGGCAAATAGAATATAGGCAGAGTACCTTGATCCAATTATGACTAGGTTATTTATGATTTGTCCTAACTTCTAAGGCATGGCCCTTGTAGGGGTTTCACATGAAAGCCTGTGTTTTCTACCTGTGCCCCTCTTTCTTGGTGAACACTTAACTTCAATTTTTGATTTCCCAGCATTTGGCAACTGCCAAATTCTCTGCTTAATATTTCAATCTCTAATCAGCTGCTCTTTGTGTGGTTTCATGAAGTCTTATCTCACACATGCCCAACTTAGGGGTTAGCAAATGCCTTAAGGAGAAATTGCCTGTATCATATGGAATTACTTCTGTAGGGTTCTATTTTATGTGGGATCTTTTCCCTCATGTTATGGCTTTCTCTGTAGCACTGAACCCAGTTTTGTCTCCCTATCCTAGTGAGCCTTTCACTATCTCTAGTTTACTGTTTTCTGTTTGACTTACCTGTCCTGGTCCAGGAATTGGGAAATACCACAGTGAGGGAAAGGACAGTAAATGTAGGGCTTTGCTCCATGTAATTCTCTTCCCTCTAGGATCTGGTACCTTCCAGTTCTGGTTACCACAGTTGTTCTCTGATTCCTCCATGCAGCTGTTTGTGTTTATAGTTTATCCAATCTTAATGGATGTTCTTGGTGTTAGGATTCATCTGACAATATCTAGTCTATTGTAGCTATAAGTAGATTTTCTCTAGTTAACACTTTTTAATTTGGTTATAAAAGTTCTTTCAGGAAGCTGGACTCAATCTGTTGCTGCTATTTGATTATGTATAGAGTCACCAGCTAGTGCTGGGCCTCACATGTAGCTTTGTTGATGAAATGCTTAGCACAGAAATGCCAGCTTCTTTCATTCAGGGGTTATTGATACGAGTATCACCTTTACTTCAGTATGGTCAAGAGGTAGTTCTTTCTAGCATACGAAAGTCTATGAGTGCCAATTTTTAAAGGTGCTCTACACTTTAAAAATTAATGTTCATAGAAGATTTTTAATATTTTTTACTGACTATGTGTGGATAGCTTAGGAAGCTTAGAAAGACCTACTTTTTACTTAAAAAAATAAACACTCCATAGTATTAGCATATTAAAGGCATAGACAGCATTTTCCATACTAATGCATTCAGTTTTGCTGTTCTAAATGTTGAGAGTATACTAATGAACAAGACAGAAAAAATCCTTTGAGGCAACTGAAATTTCCTGTGTAATCCACATTGGGGGCACCAGTACCACGTGCAGAAGACATATTTGTGAAACACTGAGTTGGATTAGTCTCTATGGACAACTGTTGGGCCTTATTTCTGCTTCCAGTGGTCACTGACTCTATTTTTAAAAGGCTAGCTAGAGCATGTAGATATGAAAGAATGTCTAATGGAAATGGTCATTTTGGAGTGTTTTGCTTCCTCTGCGGAATAGATCAGATTGAAACAGAATATTTAACTTACCACAGTGAGTCTGACTCTTGGCTATGTATTGTCACACTTTTCAACAACCATTGCTGCATTACTGAAACAAAATTAATTTAAATTCTCTTTAAACCCATCTTTTAGTTTGATTTTCTAAATTGAAACTGTCAAGAGGTCAAATACAGGTGTCATTGCATTGAAAGATAGGGAACTATGCTTTAAAAACTATCAGTCCATTTGATCTACCATACAGAACTTGGTTGGCAATTATCTTAAGAGAGTCAACTTGGCAAGAAATAAAAGAATCTAAAGAGTCAGGCAATGATTGCATGTAAATCTGTCTTGTGATTTTATGTAGTAATGTATTTAAATGACTGCATACACAGACATACACATACACCTGTGTGTGCATACTTTTTTTTCATATTCCTAGACTGATATTCCTCTTAGATAATTAGGAAAGGTATATCTTCATGCGAAGTCATACTGCCTTCTGAAATGAACACTTAGAACCTATGACGTTTTATACTACCCATGGCACTGTTTCTGTTACCACCATTGATAATTGACACTTGATTCTATCTTTCTCATTTAATGGGTTCACTTGACATCACTCATCAGAGCTATTTTTTGAGACTCTATGTAAACCCAAAAGTTGTTGAGGACCACTTTTGTGCTTATACTGTAATGTGATAAAGGCGAGATGACAGGTAAATATCTTTTTTCAGGTCATGGTCATTTACAAGCTACTCTTTCTTTAAGGTCAGACCATGTGTGCAGATTTTGCCTTTGATACAGAACATGTCCAGGGCTCATAGTGGCCCTAGAATAGTCAGAGGTGTCCGTGACAGTGAAGGATTTTGGAGAATTCTGTATTTGGGGGGAGGAGTAATCCACTCATTCTAGGAAAATAGCTGCAAAACCCACATCTCTAAAATTTTTGATTTTCAGCAGGATCCATGACTCTGTGACTATGAGTTAAAATGTTTGAGTCCTTGGACTCTAAATGAGGCAGGACTGTTCAAAGGCAGGTAATGTCTTCTTTGGAGACACTCGAGTATTCAGGCAAACATTTCAGTACAAGCAAAAGGATGTACGGCAATGGCATGGATCAAAAGCATCACTGTGTAATTGAAACTGACTTTGTATTGGGTTCCTTCGGTGTCAAGGCCCTTCTTTTTTTTTTTTCTGAGAGCAACATTTTCCCTCTTATCTTCATTTATGTCTGTGTTTCCTTAATCATCTTCAAATGTTTGTGAGTTGATGTTCACATGTCCCTATTCTGTTTTTTAAATCTCATTTGTTGCCATTTCCCTTTTACAGAGAGAGAGGAAGCATTCTGTTTAGGCTACGTGTTTAAGGGCGAAAAGTGTTTATAGAATCTTCATCTGTTTCCCCTGAGCATGATCTATCTGATGACATCACTCTATAAGTTTACATGATTTGGACAATGCAAAGTGCCCAGGGTAGAATATTCAGGACAGCAAACTGGACATGTTTTTATAATTAGCCAGAAAACCCAGCTTGTGATTCTTTAAAAAAAAAAATCCACCTACAAATCCAATGGGAAAAGATGGTCCTCACTGATCCATCCTTTGGAGGACTAAGACTGACTTTGAGGGGTTGCCCAAATGCTTGTGTGGTTGAGCCATGGATCTGGATTTAGGTTCAGCCTTTAAACTCCGGGTTAAATTTTTTTATCTGGATTAGGTCATTGATAATATCAATGATCAAGGATTTTGGAGGCAATTGAATTAAATCCCTTAGCATCTGGAATTTTGAGACAGTAAGGGAAGAAGTCCCATACTGTCTCATTCTTTTTATCTGAATTGGTTATTCAGGGGTTTCTTTAAGAACTCCCACCAAATGTTTGAGAACTTCCATTTGAGATACAATTCATTGACTGCTGATTCTTGGGACATCATTTCCTAAGACCTCCATGTCTTAGTCATCTGAAGTTTATTGGACCTTTTATTTTTTTTTTTTAGTTCTCAATAATGTAATTTTCTTCTTATTTCAGTAGTTCCTAACTTTTTTCAAATTCAGATCTTTTTACAGTTTTATTTTATTTTATTATGTTATGTTAGTCACTGTACAATACATCATTAGTTTTTGATGTAGTGCTCCATGATTCATTGTTTTCGTATAACACCCAGTGCTCCATGCAGTATGTGCCCTCCTTAATACCCATCACTGGGCTAACCCATTCCCCCACCTCCCTCCCCCCTAAAACCCTCAGTTTGTTTCCCAGAGTCCATAGTCTTTCATGGTTTTTCCCCCCTCTAATTCCCCCCCTTCATTTTTCCCTTCCTTCTCCTAATATCCTCCGTGCTATTCCTTATGTTCCACAAATAAGTGAAACCATATGATAATTGACTTTCTCTGCTTGACTTATTTCACTTAGCATCATCTCCTCCAGTCCCATCCATGTTGATGTAAAAGTTGGGTATTCATCCTTTCTGATGGCTGAGTAATATTCCATTGTATATATGGACCACATCTTCTTTATTGGGCCTTTTAAACAATTAAGAGGTCAGAGCACAGAAGAGAGAATCTTGTTGAAGATTTACGAAATGTCAACATTTAACAAATGTAAGATCTACATTTAATTTCAGTAGCAATAAAAGCTTTGACTGGCTTGTACGAAGACACCTAAAGAAGTAAAACTGGTTAGAACTTTCCAAACTGGGGACTCACTAAGGATCCCCTCCCTGGTTCTCCCTGTGTAATACTTAGGGATCTGTCCTGGGCAGCGGTTGCGGGGGGGGGATCATTTGGTAAAAACTTTGAGTTTCTGCCCCACTATGTGAGAACATTTGCACCTTGAGGGTCCTAGACAAATAAAAGGGTTAACCCAACAGTGTATTGAATGCTGTTTAGCTGTCTTGGGACATTTGTTCTGTGTTCATGGATTTAGTAAACTTAATGTAAATAGGCACCCCAGCAGCTGTGTCCCCTTAAGCATATTTTATTTAGCAGCTGAGTTATACACATCACTTGGCAGCCATAGATTTTCAATTTTTCCTTGTGCCAAGAGGGCAGCTGGAATAATTTGCGTACTCATTAATTTGGGAGAAATACGAGCTGTGTATGGCAGACAGCACGAGTCTTCTGTATGGTGTTTTACCAGGATAAGCAGATCAGAATAGAAGCAATTTGCCCTATCCCAAAGGGGCCCTAGGATTTTAATAAGCTGGCTATGAAAATTCTATTTCTTTGCAATTTGAAGCATCTAATTATAGCCTGTAATTTCTCTCCTAGAACGAGAGTGGATGAAGGTTAACGGTAGGCCTCCCGGGCCCTTTCATATTCATTTACAGAGAGAAATCAGGTAACAGTTGTAGCTAATTAGTACAGGGTATTAAATATTTAGTCCATCTTGATTGAACTTGAAGAACACATGCATGTTGTTGGAGTATGGAAAATGATAAAGGGAAGTTTAATTTTTAATCAAAGATAAACTTAAAGGCAGTATAATAATTTTAGTACTGACTATCCTAACCCGACAGCCAGAGCAGCTATTGCTTCCAGTCGTCTGAACTGTCCAGATAAAGGAAGATGATGTCGATTTAATGTCATCACTGAACACATTTCCCAAGTTCAAACAGCTGTGATTTATGCAATCTGCGCTGAGTACAAAGAACTCCATGATTTTTATCACAGCAGTGACATAAAAAAACCACCTTCTTGATGTTTCAGAATTTGGATTTAGAGTTTGGAGATGCGTGCGTTTTGGGGGAACTATCCTAAGGAGATGTATCATTCACCGGCGATTCTTTTAAGAGAGGACTCATGTCTAACAAAACTGCTCCTTGGAAAGAAATCCTCCGAGAGGCGGGGCCCACTTGGTAATGGGTAGCACTGTGTTGAATCAAGTCTGACTTTGCCATAGACTGATACCCAAACTCCTGTAGGCAGAGGACAGTAAGCTATTCTTCTCTTGTCATAACCCAACCCGAATTACCTTCCTAATGTGAGATTCCCTTAAGTCAGAGCATGCGTATCAGAAAGAAACTCCTCAGGATCAAGGCCATGACTGGTCTGCCCTCCGGGCCCCGACACAGGGTGTAAACATCTGCAGAGTGAAAGTTCCCAGGAAAGCTCTCAGGACTTCCATAACTTACCCGGAAGCAGCTTTTAAGGACACCAAAATATTATAAAAGGTCAAAGATGAGAGGATTACAAAATAGAAAGATTTCAAAGAGTAACTTTAAGGCCTGGTGAGGGGGTTTCTCTTGGCCTAGGAAACCTATCACGACTCCAGTTGTTTCATTTGGGGGATGCTTGAAGCATCTTTGCAGATTCATACAAAAGAAATGGTGACTCCCAAAGACCATCTTACTTTTTGCTACATTGGCGTCCAGTTGCCCGTTGTTATAAAATAGTTTCTGACAGCAATAATCCTTTGAAAATCGCCTGTTATTGGGGATAATAGCTGGTTGTCAAAGCATTAACCACCCTCGACTTCACTTTGCGCTATTACATAACAAAAGAATGAACTGGTGGTGATTCTGCCAGGTGTATTAAATTATATCACACATTATAGAAGTTCTGTGATGGGGATTAGCATCCAGAAAAGACCATCAGAGATTGCCAAACTCATTATCTGCTGAGGCAGGAGGCTGGCCTCAGGCCTGGGAATACAAGACTCTCGTGTGTAACTATTAAGCCACTAGCTCCAGTCCATCCTTGCCCTAGCATGGAGATGGACAAGAATCACACCAGCATTTCTGCTCTGTTATCCGGCTTCTAAAGAAAATCAAATTATGCTGCATTAATTATAGGGAGCTGCAAAGCTGCACTGAAATGGATTTATTCATTTTCTGATTTCTTAATGACAGATCTACCTCTTTGGGCAGGTGGCTATCGTCATGGAATTTGGTGGATCCTCCCACCACTTTTTGGAAGTCAAGATTTTGTTCTCTAGTTCCCTTTAGACAATAAATGTGGATGGTGGACTTTCAGAGGGCATGGCCATGCTGTAGGCACCCACATTCATTCTTAGTGTTATGTCACATTGGGCTCAAGACATCAGATGTTTTCCAAAGGGGAGAAGCATGACCTGAAAGGATGATTTAATACCCATAGAAATAAGACTTCAGCTGCAAACATACGGACAAAGCATGGCTTGCCTGTTCTCAATAGGTCTGGGTGATCCTTCACATAGCTCCTGGCCTACTCCATTCTTAATGACCTGGAGAATGGGTCCCGCTCCTAATTTTCAGTGGAATGTCCTTATGAGACTTGTTTAGTCATTTCTATAATCCCAAAGCCCTAACTTGCATTTTCCTACCTGAATCTTTTCTGCATGGAGTTGGGTACCAGAGTGATATTGTACCCCTCCTGCCTTGCACAGACCCTGACATATAGTAGATGCTCTGTAAATATCAGATGAATGGAATTGAATGGAAATTTCTTATGGTCTCTTTCTTAAAAATATTTTCTTATAACAGAAATGTTTCATGTTCATTGTAGAAAATTAAAAAAAAAAAACATAACAAGAAAGAAAAAAGTATCATCTGCTAACCAACCACCAGAGATTATGGCATTGGTACTTTTTGCATATATCTTTCCATTATTTTTCTGTACATATATATTTATTGTAGATTGGATAAGACTGTACATGGCATTTTGGAGCCTATTTTGTTCTTTTAGTGATGTCTTTCCAAGTCATTAAGCGATCAACTTTACCATTATTTGTAATGGCTTCCTGAAAGTTAATTGAATGAATGCACTCTAATTTAATCCCCTTTCTGTGGGTACATTTAGGTGGTTGTAATTTTTTTTAATAAAAACAGCACTGCAACATATATCCTTTATGTTAAATCATTTCACTCTATGATGGTTTCCTTGGGCAACATGGAGAGTCAAACAAAGAAAACATCCATCAAGACTTTTGAAAAGACAAATTACTTTGGTGGATAGAAAGAAAGGCAGAATATCAGACATCTGAACTTGCTCTGAACAATGAAGGGCAACAGCATCTTATGGAAATCATCAGTGGATAAATGTTTAGAAACCATAGAATGTGGACTATTATATTAATTTGATTTGTACATTTTAGCAAAATGAAAAATTTCAGCTTGCTGGTAAAAAAAAAAGCATTTGGAGGTGATTTCTTAGAAGTGGATTACTGGGTCAAAGGTTATGTGCATTTTAAATATTTGAAAGATATGGACAAGTTATTGTCAGAAAGCTTATGCCACTTTATATTCCCACCAGTAAAGGTTATTTTCTAATTGTTTCATTGTCATTAACAAGCCATTTTCAATTCCCTAGCAAAAAACCAAAAATATCCCAAAACTCCTAATTTGTCTTTGTATTTGTATTTGTCCTTTAAAGTGAGGTTGAACATTCCATTCTCTGGGGGTTTCTGTTTGTTTGTGTTGCCATGAGTATTTCTTTTTCTTCTGTGATCCAGCAGTTCATGTCCTTTGACCCATTATTTTGCTCTCATGTCAAAATGTTGCAGTTAAGAAAATGAGCTTTGGAGTCCCATAGGCCTTAAAAGGGTTTGACAGCTGTCACTTACCAGCTATGTGACCTAGGACAAATTCCTACCTTTTCCAAACCTCAGTTTGCCCATCTGTTAAATGAGAATAATGCTAATACCTGTCTCATGGCAATCCTACCATGTATGATAAATGGCAATGGACCAGTGCTCAACATAGTTTTAATGCTGTACTACTCCCTTATTTCTCTTAGCATCTTCCCATTGCATCCGTCATGATGGATTATCCCTAATTAGCCTGTGTTTCTATCTTACAATTGCTTGCAATAACCACATTTATTCATTTATTTGACAAATATTTGGGGGCAACTGCTATGGGTCAGGTTCTGGATTAGGAGTTAAGCAATAGTGAATAAAACTGAATCCATCATGAAGATTACGTGTGTGTGTGTGTGTGTGAAATAGAATATAGCCAAGTGACAGACAAATAAACTGACTGTAAATTGCACTGATTACATGCAGAAAAGAAATAGGGGTCGGGCGCCTGGGTGGCTCAGTGGTTAAGCGACTGCCTTTGGCTCAGGTCATGATCCTGGAGTCCCAGGATCGAGTCCCGCATCGGGCTCCCTGCTAGGCAGGGAGTCTGTTTCTCCCTCTGACCCTCCCCCCTCTCTCTCATTCTCTCTCTCTCAAATAAATAAATAAAATCTTAAAAAAAAAAAAAAAAGAAATAGGGGCTGAGATCAAACATAAAAGAGAGACTTATTTTAGATAACAGGATGGGGGAGGGACTTTGGAAGGTGGAAAGTTTTATGATAAGACCAAAAGGATGGGAAGGACATGGCAATGCTAAAATGTTTCAGTGTTATGACAGCAGCATGTACAAAGGCCCTGTGGCAGGAAAAACCTTCAGGTGTTGGGTGAATTGGAAAAAGGGCATCCTGGGAGGAAGTAGGTGGGTGGGAATTTGGCAGTGGTGAGGGTCAACCTGAGGTGGGATTGTGGAACAAGGCAGGGGCCAGAGCATGGGGTTGGGCTAGCTTTTGATTCTTATTCTAGATGAAAGCAATGCCCCTGAAGAACTTCTAGCAAAGGAGAGACACTCTCTGATTCTTTTTGCAAGAAGCTTTCTCTGGGACCGGATAGCAATGGAAAAGCTCAGATAAGCTGCCTAGCTGGTTATCCAGTTGAGACGTGTTAGTGGCTTGGACTAAGTGTTGGCAGAGGAGATGAAAATCACAAGAATTGTATTTAGCAAGAAACTTCCAAAGAAATTATTTATTTCCCCATCCCATGCCATTAATTAGGATCTTTTAACACTGAAGTCATTAGAAGTCACCCAGCGCTCTGGAAGAGTGGGTTTCCAGGCTGCAGCAGATACTCTGGCCTCTTCCTCCCATGCAGCCTCATGTCCTCAAACTTGCTCCTCCAGGAAAAGCCCTAATCTCCCAGAAAGTGACACTTAAGATGGAAAACTGTAGAACTTCCTGCTGACATTAGAGCTGACAGCTTTGACCAATCTTGAGGCTCCCAAGTGGGAGACACATATTTTGGGAAAACAAGCAAACTCAGCTCCAGGAACAGGATCTATCTTTCTCTTCCCTTGACTCCCATGAAAAATCCTGGACCCCCAAAAAACAACAAACCAACAAATAAAACCATGATGGCGAGGAAACCAAATAGGTTCTAGCTCTCAGGACTACCAACTTCATGCGAGTTTATGGATTTTGTTCTAGTAAAACCCATTGCTCTTCCTGGTTTACATTTCACTGATTTGTCCGATGCCTCCCAGGCCACCTTTTCCCACCATCCCCGTGCATTCCATAGTGATTCTTCTGGGTTTGTAGCTTCTCTCCACCGCAGGAAAGCTCCTGCAGGACAGAGGTGGTCTCTTAGCCCACATGACCTCCCCTTCCTCAGTGCTTCTTGGTCACAGTGCCTTTTACACCAACTTATTTGCATGACCAATACGAACTTACAGTTGTTTTTCTCTAACACGTAAAACTTGGGAGGAAAAAGAAGAAAAAAAAATGTGGAGAATGCCTAAGGGTGCATTTCCAGGAGCAAAGAATTGGGGGGAAGATCAGGAAGGATTCTTTTGGCTTCAAATATCCCTCCAACCAGTGCACAAAGCTAAGAGAAGGAATATAAGGACTTTACAGTTACAAGCATTTGACAAAATTTAACCCCCTTTCATGATAAGGGCACTGAAAAAATTTATGACCTAATCATAGTAGAGGCAATAATAATAGAAGTACAGCCAAAAAAACACTTACTCTCTGTTGGAGGTGTTTGAGCCCTCGGCTTGAGGGCAGCCAATGCCAAGAGGGAACCCTGGACAATTGTAAGGCTTACAGTCTATAAGATTAAAACATAACAATTCTTAGGATAAATACAACTCTTGCTTATTGAAGAAAAGAAATACGTTTTCTTCTGGGGTTTCTCAGAAAGAAGATATGTGCCCCCAGTTGCCCCCTGTAACTTTAACTCGCTTTCCTGCCCCAAAACAGTGGCTCTCAATAGTATGGGGTCTTCAGCTGGGGGCATGTTCCCATAGTGAGCATTCGGAGTCTTGGGAGCACTGGAATCCCTGGAAGGGGCAGAGGTCGGGGTACAGGTAATGAGCATGTACTGATTGCCAAAACCCCACAGGTGATTCTGATACACCCCATACACGCACACACACACACACACTCCCCTACCCCCAGAGCCATGTCCCTACCTATCTGCCTCTTGGAGAATCACAGGTAAAATTGAATGAACACTGTCCTCAATAATATCCTTGCAGATGTCTGATGAGCCCTTGACTTTTCTTACTGACAGTAAGGCCCAGAAGGTGGCAGGTGATTTGACAGCAGAAACTGCTATTTTAGACTAATTCTTAGTGACAGGGAGGATTGGTTGGGAAAATAGAAGTGACAAGAACTGTACTAGCTTAGAATTCACAATGGCTGTTGGTTTTAATGAGTTCAAGAATGATTTGGGCAAAATTCCAAACTCCTAAATCCTTGACCTATAACCTTCGTGGTGCTGATTCACTAGGGTGGTCTGTGGAGGGAGTGTTCTATCCAAACGCATGCTGCTTCTTATTGTGGGGCTTTGGCCCACATCCCACACGAGGACCACATTTGTGCCCAAGGCCAAGTGAGTCTCAGTCCTGTACCCTGATCTGGGTGGCAAACACAAACTTGGGGGGTGGGGAACATTAAGGAAAAAGGAGCTTTTCTCTAACGTCCAGACTGGCAGGCCAAGTCATGCCTTCAAACTTCACACCTCTGGGCCTTTTCTTGCACATTTTCTCTTTAGGGTCCAGGCAAGATGCCCCACTGGAGATCTCCTCTTAGAAAAGACCCCCCACATAAACACTCTTTAGTAGCACAAACCCCACTCCAACCCCTACCATTTTGGTTCCATTTAACAGCAATCTTGCCATATGGGTACAGTTATATGTTAACTGCCCCCCTGCCTTGCAGGTAAGGAAAATGAGGCTCAGAAAGATCAAGTAACTCACCCCAGGTTGCCTAGCTCACTTGGGGTAGGCCCAGATTCTAAAACTGGGTGTGTCCAGTTCTCAACCCTGCCTTACATCTACTGCATTCTGCTCACCTGTCCACCCAGCCATTCCTATTTTTCACAAAACTTTGCCATCTGTTCACACTGTCCCAAGGTGTGGGGGGAAGGAGAGACTTCACTGAAAGTTGTTTGGAATAGCAAAAATCCCATTACCATTGTGAGGTGTCATCTTTTCCCTGTTATGTAATACCTGAACCAAGCAGTTATTTAAAATACAATTGACTTCAGGCTTTGCATGGCTTCCATCTGGAATCAAGGGGCAGCACCTAAGAAAAAAACATGCTATAAAACTGATGATCCACCCATGCGAGGCCTCAACTAAGACACCATTTTCTGGCTTCTGAAGATGAGATGGTAATAACAAAGACCAGAGCTTTCCACCCCAGCCCACCCCCATTTCTTCATACTTATCACTGAGCTTCAGTGTAAAAAATTTCATAGGGGAAAGTGAAATTTCAGCTGGTTGGTAGCAGATCAGTCTGGAAAAATAGGAAAGCATTTAAAATGAAGTTGGTAATGAAGGAAAGGGCTCTAACCCTGATAAATTCATGAGTGTTCCATGCTGACTTATTTTTACTTATAAAATTTGTGAAAACAAATGGACAGAAAGTGGGTGACTGATACTCTCCAAGAATCTACTACATCCTGGGTGCTGAGTTGGGTACAGTTGCCTCATTCTGCCCCCACAACATCTGCGTTTCTGTTGGAAGGGAGAAATAAATGTAATTCAAGAAAATAAACAAGTCATTAAGATAACTACAAAATGTACCAAGTACCATGAAGGAGACAAATGGGATGAGAGGGAGTTAGCTATATAAAGTGAGAGAGTGAAGAACATTCCAGGCAGTGGGACAGGTGGATGCAAAGACTCTGAATCCAGAACAAGTTTGTCATTTTCTGGGTCTTCCAGGCATCTTAGCTGTGATTAGGGGTTGGGAATATATTCCAAGTGCAATGCGAAGACATCAGAGGGTTCTAAGCTAGGGAGTGACATGATCTCAAGATGTTTCATGAGCGTAACTAGCAGCATGCCAATTTGTAGAATAATTAGCTTCCCTTTTACATAAATAGATCTTCTGATCTGTTCCAAATTTAACGGCTTTACACACAGGAGTTAGTGTTTTTGTTCATGGTGTTGAATCTGTAAGCCTTCTTAGAAGAAGGGGCATAACTGTGAACAAATCACTGTCACCACTTGATCTCTCCAGGTCTGAGAGGGCAAGGGAAGCAGGGAGGGACCTCCCAGCCCTACAGATCTGTAGGTGGTCAGCAGTCTGAACTTTGGCAATGAATTTGTTTTAAGAGACCTCATATCAGCAGAAAAGGATTTTTATGGTATTGCTGGTCAACACGTGTTTGAGTGCTAGCTCCATGCCAAACATTGCACTGGATTCTATGGATTCAAAAATGAATGAGATGAGGGTCCTCTCTGTCAATTCCATCCCTACTCCTTTAGATGTGGTCATCCAAAGGCTCCATGATGTGATGTGCCAACTCAGGGTCTGTAGTGGTGCCTCTTCTGTTTCAGGGCTCCTGGTGTGTCCACCTTTTTCTTACATATTGAGGACTCATTCCTGATTTGAAGTCTAGTCTGGTCATGGATGGCCAATATCTGGGGCTCACCAATCATTGGAAAATGGGCATATAAATGAACAAATGAACTTCTCTCTCAATTTGGCAAGCACTGAAGATGAACAGCCCATTTTTTTAATAACATGTAATGTATTATTTGTTTTGGGGTACAGGTCTGTGATTCATCAGTCTTACACTATTCACAGCTCTCACCATAGCACATACCCCCCCCAATGTCCATCACCCAGCCACCCTATCCCTCCCACCCCCCTCCACTCCAGCAATCCTCAGTTTGTTTCTGGAGATTAAGAGTCTCTTATTGTTTGTCTCCCTCTCTGGTTTTGTCTTGTTTCATTTGTCTCTCCCTTCCCCTATGATTCCTCTGTCTTGTTTCTCAATTTCCTTATATCAGTGAAATTATATGATAATTGTCTTTCTCTGATTGACTTATTTTGCTTAGCTTAATACCCTCTAGTTCCATCCACGTCATTGCAAATGGCAAGATTTCATTTTTTTGATGGCTGCATAATATTCCATTGTATATATATATACCACATCTTCTTTATCCATTGATCTGTGGATAGACATCTGGGCTCTTTCCATAGTTTGGCTATTGTGGACATTGCTGCTATGAACACTGGGGTGCAGCTGCCCCTTCAGACCACTACATTTGTATCTTTGGGGTAAATGCCCAGTAGTGCAATTGCTGGGTTGTAAGGTAGCTCTATTTTCAACTTTTTGAGGAACCTCCATACTGTTTTCCAGAGTGGCTGCACCAACTTGCATTCCTGCCAACAGTGTAGGAGGGTTCCCCTTTCTCCGCGTCCTCGCCAACATCTGTCGTCTCCTGACTTGTTAATTTTAGCCATTCTGACTGGTGTGAGGTGGTATCTCATTGAGGTTTTGATTTGGATTTCCCTGATGCCGAGCGATGTTGAGCACTTTTTCATGTGTCTGTTGGCCATTTGGATGTCTTCTTTGCAGAAATGTCTGTTCATGTCTTCTGCCCATTTCTTGATTGGATTATTTGTTCTCTGGGTGTTGAGTTTAAGTTCTTTATAGATTTTGGATACTAGCCCTTTATCTGATAAGTCATTTGCAAATATCTTCTCCCATTCTGTCAGTTGTCTCTTGGTTTTGTTGACTGTTTCCTTTGCTGTGCAAAAGCTTTTTATCTTGATGAAGTCCCAATAGTTCATTTTTGCCCTTGCTTCCCTTGCCTTTGGCGATGTTTCTAGGAAGAAGTTGCTGTGGCTGAGGTTGAAGAAGTTGCTGCCTGTGTTCTCCTCAAGGATTTTGATGGATTCCTGTCTCACATTTAGGTCTTTCATCCATTTGAGTCTATTTTTGTGTGTGGTGTAAGGAAATGGTCCAGTTTCATTCTTCTGCATGTGTCTATCCAATTTTCCCAACACCATTTGTTGAAGAGACTGTCTTTTTTCCATTGGACATTCTTTCCTGCTTTGTCAAAGATGAGTTGACCATAGAGTTGAGGGTCCATTTCTGAGCTCTCTATTCTGTTCCATTGATCTATGTGTCTGCTTTTGTGCCAGTACCATACTGTCTTGATGATGACAGCTTTGTAATAGAGCTTGAAGTCCGGAATTGTGATGCCACCAGCTTTGCTTTTCTTTTTCAACATTCATCTGGTTATTCAGGGTCTTTTCTTGTTCCATATAAATTTTAGGATTATTTGTTCCATTTCTTTGAAAAAAGTTAATGGTATTTTGATAGGGATTGCATTAAATGTGTAGATTGCTCTAGGGAGCATAGACATTTTCACAATATTTGTTCTTCCAATCCATGAGCGTGGAATGTTTTCCCATTTCTTTGAGTCTTCCTCAATTTCTTTCATGAGTATTTTATAGTTTTCTGAGTACAGATCCTTTGCCTCTTTGGTTAGGTTTATTCCTAGGTATCTTATGATTTTGGGTGCAACTGTAAATGGGATTGACTCCTTAATTTCTTTTTCTTCTATCTTGTTGTTGGTGTATAGAAATGCCACTGACTTCTGTGCACTGATTTTATATCCTGCCACTTTACTGAATTCCTCTATGAGTTCTAGCAGTTTTGGGGTGGAGTCTTTTGGGTTTTCCACATAAAGTATCCTATCATCTGCAAAGAGTGAGAGTTTGACTTCTTTGTGGATTCGGATGCCTTTTATTTCTTTTTGTTGTATGATTGCTGAAGCTAGGGTTTCTAGTACTATGTTGAATAGCAGTGGTGATAGTGGACATCCCTGCCATTGAACAGCCCATTTTGATTGTCCAAAGAATACAGTTTGCTTTTGAGGAATTCCAAGTGCAGAATACAAGAAGTATATAAAACAGAGGTTCCTAACCTGGGATCCAGAGGTGCCTCGGGAATCTCAGTCTTTGGTGGAGGAGATGCCCTACATGTCATGAATCTTATCTGAAATCCTGAATGTACAGCCTTGGGCATTTTTTATAGGGGGAAAGTCCACAGCTTTTGCCAAAGTCTCAATGGATCTTACAACTCTGCCAAGGTTAATAGAAGTTGTCATCGCTCTAATTCTAGTGTTAGGGACTATCAATCCCATTATCCTTGGTAACGGCAGATATCAGTGATGACTCCTCAAAACCGTCCCCTAGGAAGGATCCTCTTCTTCACCCACAACAGTCCATTTCCTCTTTAACCAGACCTCTGGACAGGGTTGAGGGGGTGTCTGTGGATGGGAGATTTGACTTTCCTCAGCTCACTTTTTGAGTTTTACTGCAGCAAATTGTCTCAAATACACTTGGATGCGACTCTGCCTGGAATTCACCGCTTCTTACCTGTCCTTGTATCCATTATCGGGTTTGCTATCGATCACAGGCAGTGGGTGGATGATCCACATATTACCCATACATAAGGAAAGTACTGTCTGAGGGTTTAACTAACTTGCTCAAGGTCACCAAGCCAGTAAGTGTGGAGTTGGACCCACCTGGAGCCCAGGTTTCCTGATCCCCAGCTATTTTGAGGGTACTCAGTATTTATTTGAATCAGACATGGTAAGGCACACAGACATAGAAATGCCTGATATGAAGGAAGTTTATTATATTGGTAGTCCCCTAGGAGCAAGGGGCATGCCGTATCACATGGAGCTGCACCAAGGGGAAGGACCAAGGCAAGGTGAGTGGGCAAAGAGAGAGAGGGAGAGGGAACTGGAGGGCGGAAGCCTTGTTGTGGTTTCCATGGGAAGAAAAAGGCAAAGCAGGGTAAGCAGGCTTAGGATTGAATAATATCAGTGGGCCTTGGGGCATAGGAGCTGTCCCTCATTGTCTGGTACCGGGCCATGGAGTGATTATGGCAGGTGGATAAAGGTTGAGAATGTGAACACCTGATAAAAAGAAGGGGTCTGCATTGGTTTATTTGCATTCAGAGATGCACCTGCAGGCAAGTCATTTGTAACCTGCAGGAATTAGCTAACCCTGGGAGGGGTTATTCCTTCAAGGCAGCAAGGCCCCAGGTATCAGAGCATCAAAAATACGGAACATAAAAAGACATAGTTAATACCCTGCCTTTGCCTCCTGAATTAAGTCCATGGGACTGGATAGTCGAATGAATTGTGTCACCACCTTTGAGGATGTTTGTTGCTTGACTCCTTACTGCTCTGTGAAGCAATGTGTCATATCCTGTGTTCTCCCATGCCAACTCAGTTCACAGTCTCTGGACAACTCAGAGACACCTTCTCCTTCACCTTGACAAAACACATGGCCATCAGACTGGACTTGCATCTTCCTGCTCAGAAGATCACAAATGGCATTTTTTCTGAATTGGGGTATTTTCAATACCACACATGAGGTATGAGGCACTGTGCTTGAGAGGAAAGAGATTATACAGACTCGTAGAGCATCTCACAAATGACAGTCCATTTATCATAATGATCTATGATATTCATTTGTTGAAATTTTATTACTTTTGAAATTCAATTTGTCCCATCTTATTGCTGCTCAGGGAAGTGTTCCCTTATGTGCCTCTCCTCATCCTTTGGATAAGGTTGTTTCTTCTTTTATTATGAGCATGATGGCTTCTAGATTAGAGCAGCCTGCTCAATGTAACTATTTCCATTGGCATCAACCTTCTCTGGGGCTACTTCTACCCTTGCAGTGCTTTCGTGAAGATATGATTGGTGGTGATTTATGAAGCATTTGGGGAGTAATCAAGTTCCAGCCCTCATCTTCCGCTTGGAGTTTAAAGTTTTTATTCAGAGGCGCTTCTCTACACCAGAATTCATTGAAATGAGTAAATAAGAGAAGTAGGTTAGGAATATCTTTTGTGAAGAAACAGATTAAGGACATATTCAGTAATAGTAAATTGGCCTTTAAGACATAAAGACATCAGGAGACTTCTTTCTAAAGGTCAAGTTGCACACCATTTTTGAGAAATCCTGGAGGTGTTTTAGGGAATAATTGAGTTGGGCAGTGAGTCTGAGGGTGCATGAGCAGTTGGAAGCACGTGAAGGTGAGTCCACATGCTTATTTGCAGAGGCTGCCACTTGGCTGAATGAAAATTTGGAACCCATGGATGTGGGCACTCAGAGGTACTGGACGATTCTTTCAGCAAGTGCCATTTATACATATAATCCATATAAATTACATGTTTTATAAGGTAGAAGTACTAGATTTATAGTTAAATGTTATTTTAAGATGAAAGACTTTCTTTTTTTTTAAATAAATGTAAAGACTATGTATTTGGAGGCTTCTAAGTGTTCTGTCCTCAGCCCTTTGCTCTGTATGTGGGAGCAAGAGTGGAGTTATTGTCATTTCAAGGAGTAGCTTTGGGTGTGAAGACTCAGCTCTAGCTACAGACATGTGGGTACAGATCTGCCCTTTCTTGGGGGGGAAAGGAAGTGCAGATGGCAGATCCTGTTTGCCCAGTCTGGTTGGTGTCTGATGTTCCTGCCTAATTGGAATGACACAAACTTTTTAAAAAAATGCCCTCTGGATCCATATCCTCTTTTTTTTAAAGCACATACAGGATTATAAACTCCTGGAAGTTTTGCCTCAATCCTTAGCAATCTACAGAAACACATTTGTTTGAAATGGCTCCAGTGATTTCTTAATTCATGGTTCCACTTGCGTTTGGGCCTCATCTTCTCAGTGTTTTTTTAAAAGTGTTGGCATCAGTCTACCTATGTCAGACCCACCATGGGTGGTTCGTAAAAATGTAGATACGTGGCCTACTTAGTCTAAGTCTCTGGAGGGTGGGTGTTAGAGTAATGTGGGATTCCAGGTCCCTAGTGATTCTGATGTCTGGTGAAGTCTAAGAACTCTCCCCACCCTGGCCAGAGCCACTGTCATCTCTCACCTGGAACATGTCAGTGGCCTCCTACCCTGTCTCCCTCTGTCTGTAGTCCTCAAACTTGGTTGTATATTAGAACCAAGGGTGACTGAAAGACCCTCTGCTCCCAAGGATCTGATTTATTTATAGTTGGATGACACCTGGGCATTCAGAATTATAAGAACATCACAGGAAAATCAAATGGGCAGCCAAGTTGAACATGACTTGTTCTCCACATTGTAGACAGATTTACTCTTTTACAAGATCATGTGTAGCTCATGTCAGGCTTCTATGCAGTCTCTTCTGTGGTTCTATTCTCTAACAGTGGTTGCAAGGACCTTATTGTCTGTCCACATTCATTCTCTGTGACTTTTCCTGGTTGACTCCACTCCATTTCTACTGGTTTCTTCAATATCCCTTGAGCATGCCTATCTCAAGGATTTCGTACCTTCTGTTCCCTTCACCTGGAACATTCTTCCCCAATAGCCATGTTTCTTGTTCTCCCTCCCCCACCTGTTTTGTCCAGGTCCCTGATCACATGTCACCTTATCAGGGAGGGCGTCCCTTCCTCTCTTCCTAAAATAGCAGCTTTCATCACTCTCCATTGCCTTACCCTGCTTTATTTTCTTCATAAGCATTAAATCCAACAAAAAAATGTTAGATACAAATTTGCCATTTATTATCTGTTTCATTCTCATGAAAATGTAAACTCCCTGAAGACAGAGAGTTTGTTTTGTTTATCCATTTTATCCCCAACACCAAGAATGATCCCTGGTTCATAGTAGGTGCTCAGAAGCCACTTGTGACAGATGGATGATGACCTGCTACTCTTGGACTGTCTCAAAAGCATGGTCATTGGTGATATTCCATTCATTACCAAGCGGACGTGTGTGGGGGGTGGCAGCCTGTTTTCTGGCCGTGCAGTGTGTCCATGATAGCTCTATTGGCAGGCACTCTTCTTGCTCTATTTTAATGGCTATAGAAAGAAGAGATTTGGTTCATTATTATAAGCTCAAACTATCTATAGTCACCCAAGTTGAGAGAAATGGTGCCCCTCAAATTTCTGGTGGGAACTGCATCTACATGAGTCAGAGCATAATTTGTTTTTTTTTGGAAAAACTGGATTGAGTTTTTTGTTTGTTTCACTTGGGAAATTTTATACTAATCAGATTAAATTAAGTGACTTTGAACTTTGAAATGTCCACATTCTAACATTTTATTAAGCTTAATTGGGTTTATAGAACATTTAAAGACCATACAAAGTTAAATGGGAGATCAAAATGAACTAATAGGTTTATGCAGACATTTTTCCCCCCTGCCTTTATGCTGCATTAACAAAAGAGGTGCTTTCATGCCTACAGAGGATGAGCACAAAGGCCTGGCTTTCTGGGGAGCTTCGGTGTGTCCTGTTCCTGCTGTGGTCTGAACTGTGCCATGGTTCTGTCCCTTGATATTCTGTGCTGTGAACTTGGTTTCAGAACCACCTCTGATCTGAAAAGTAGTTGAGCTCAAGGCAGACTTGTGAATATTTCTGTAATGGCACTTCTTGGGGAAGAAATCTCCAATTGTTGGAAATAAAATCTATCAGGTTACAGAATCTGCTAATGATAGAAATGAGGAGCAATTTGATTATGTTACTCCTAAAGGTTTTGCACTCAGTTAGTTGAGCAGTGGAGTATGGCAGCCCACCCAGGAAGATGCAGGGCTCGGTCATAAGGCCCACATATTGTCTCTACTGGGGCTACATTTTCACTGCTATGTTGAGTCTTCCTAGATCCTTATAGAATGGTTGAGAAGGTTGCAGTGTGATTACTTTCTTCTCATTTAAAATGATCTTTAAGGGGCGCCTGAGTGGCTCAGTCAGTTAAGCGTCTGCCTTTGGCTCAGGTCATGATCCCAGGGTCCTGGGATCGAGCCCTGCATTGGGCTTCCTGCTCAGCGGAGAGCCTGCTTCTCCCTCTCCCTCTGCTGCTCTGCCTACTTGTGCTCTTTCTCTATCTCTCTGTCAGATAAATAAATAAAATCTTAAAATAAATAAAATAATGATCTTTAATTATTAAAGCAATACTTGTTCACTTGTAAAAACACTCAAGTGGTATAGACATTTGTGAAGTAAAAGATATAAATCCCCTTGAAGAAAAATAGGGTTCTTTGCTATCCAGTATCCTACAAATGGCTTTTTTTCCCCTTACTGATTTATAATGGATGCCTCTCCACATGAGTATATAGCCATATGGTGTTCCACTCCCTGAATACACTATAACCTTTTTAGCCAATCAGCTATCAAGAGACACTTAAGCTGTAACAGTTTTTGACTATTACAAATCATGAATGTGAACATTCTTATACCTTTGTCATTTCTGTTTATTTGTGAAAATGTATAAAATGAAATTATAGGGTTTTAAGAAGACGTGCAACTCTATAGTTTTTCCATATGCCTACCACTTCCTGTCATCTTTGATACCCACTCGGCCCCTACAGGCATTTCATTTGGTATCTTGGTTATAAGATAAGTGCCTAGAGGTAGAATTACTGGGCCTGAAAAAATTACAAAAATAAAATGCTATGGATATTGTTAAATTGCTCTCCAAAATATTTATTTTGGAGTAAAATCCCATCTCTTTTGTTGCCAGTTGAAAGGCATCACTGTGAGAAATCCAGGGCGTGAACAGAGTATCATTTGATGATGTTTATTTTATAGGCAGAGATGTGACAAGTCATTCCCCTGCCGTTTCTACTCAGATAAGGAGGCCAGTCCGCTGGGAGCCAAGGGCGCCACATAAATGGAGATACTGAACATGATTCTGATTTTCTTTCATAAAAAATAAAATAAAATACAAACCAACAAAATAAATATAATGCCTGTAAATCTCTTAGCATGCACCTGACTCGGGATGGTGCTGACTGTAGGAGCCAGGGCAGTAGTGTAGGAGCGTGGTGAGGGCGTGGGTACTGTGATACTGGTTTCCATTATTGTAGTTATTGTTAGCACAGTTATTCTTGCGCAATCATGTCTGGTCTGAAGTTTGGCACAATCCTCCTGGTTTTCCAAATGGGTTGCCATCTTTTTAAGTGAGGAATTATAGATGTTATGCCAATGATTCACAGCACTGTTCTGGAGTTTTAACTATGCTGCTGAGAGAGAACTCAGTTTATCCTGAGGTTCTTCATCTGGACAGCAGAGGAGGTTTGGTATGTGTAGGTAGCTTTACTGGAAAACAGCTGGGCTGCTCTGTGCCAGATCTTTTCCTCTTTGCCCACAAAGGTAGACTTCTGGCTTCACTTCCTAATAGCTATCCTTTAAGCCTTCTGCTTTGTTAAGAGCCAGTGGGGATACAAGTTTTGATCAGCTTAGTGTTTTCCCTTTAAATAGCTTAAATTTGAAAGAAAGATGAGGATTTATGAAGAAAGCATGGGTCTGGGTCTCAAAAGACTGGATTCCATTGCTGGCTCCTATGGGTACAGGCTCTGGGCCATGGGGCTGGTTGGGGTTTTCTAAATGGACAGACCCAGCATCTTCAAGAGATTGTGAGGAGGCCCCTGTGTTATCCTGAGGTCTCTGAAGACCTTTCCCATTAAATTGGGACTTGATGAAATTAAGCAAATCATTTTACTTAACTGGACCTCAGTTTCCCCCTAAATCAGACATCTTCAGCTAAATGCCAACAGTGGCCAGGCAGGAAAAGTGAACGGGGAAGTGACTTTTTGTAGGGGGGGGAGGTCAATAATAACTACTTTTGGCCATATAAGGCTGCCTCTTCTCTTTTTTTTTTCCCTAAGAGAAGCCAGAATCTCCCAATTAAAAAAAAATAATAACAATAAATAAATAAATAACATATCCTTTCTCTGTCAGTGTGACTCCATTGGGAATAGTGTGGAAAAGAGTGAGGGGAATGAAGAGAGACAAAGCTCTCTTTGCCTGCTCACCGACCCAGGAAGTCCCCTAGGAGCTGTGATGGATGGAAGGGCTGCTTTGGTGCACATAAGTGAGGACTGGCCGAGGCGACATAATGACAATGTGTATTTCAACATTTCTTTCCAAACTAGCCCTTAAGTTATGATGCCCAGATAGGAGAATATTTATAATTAAAACAAAATCTGAGGGTGCCTGGCCGGCTCAGTCAGTAGAGCACACGACTCTTGATCTTGGGGTTGTGAGTTCAAGCCCCACGTTGGGTGTGGAGCCTACTTTTAAAAATATTAGTTAATTCATTTATTAATTAAAGCAAAATCTGCATTTTTATACTCAGCTAGGCGCATTCATATGTTTTTACCCATTCATGTATTGCATTTTAGTGTTCCAAGTACTGTGCTCCATTAGGACACAGCCAGGGAAACAGAGGCATTCCTTCCCTCCCTGCATCAGGTGGACAGTCTAGTGGAGATCAGCCTCACAGATGGAACCACAGGATATACTAGTTAGCGACAACGATAATAAAGGCGCTGGAGGAGCAGTGGGGTGCCTGAGCCAGTCTTGATGGGCTGAGGGGACATCAGCTGGTAAAAAGCCTTTGGGGCCACATGCCCAGCATCTTCATCTAATGGCATGTCTTCCTTTAAATTGGCCACAAGGAGGTGGCCAGAGGGCTGTGCTTGGACTGCCAGAAGAGTTTCGTTTGGACTGGGTACTGTTGACCCATGTCCTGTTTTAAATTTGAATTCAAGGGCTGTAACCCTTTTAATCCCCTACCTTTCTTCCATCTAACCCTCAAGTACTACTTTGGGAGAGGGGTGGTGCTCTATTTCAAAGGATTCTGGCCTCATGAGAGAGAGTTGAGAAAGCAATAGAAAATGAGAGAGCCAGGGTTTTACACGTGCTATCTGCTCTTTGGGAGCCAAAAGCTTAAGAGGGCTAGAAAGAGTCCCCATCGGTCTCCCGGCTACAGGCCATGCCTCTGGTCCCAGTTAATTACCTCCTAAAATCACACCAGACACCACAGATGGTAAGAGGGTCTGCAACCTGTCCTTACACTGGGGGGAAACGTTGAGGGTCTTTTGGTGGCGTTTGTATTCCCAAGAAGAGCACACTGCGTTTCCTGTGTGGATGAGGAAAATGGTTGCGGATTTGGTCCAGGCCGAGATGATCCTTGTCCATATGTGTGCAGCAAACCCGGGCCTGCGTGGCTGCCTGCTTCCCGTTTCACATTGCTCCCCTCTGTCGTGAGTTGCACACCGAAAAACACCCACCTCCAGCGCCATATGGTTTAAAAGATCAAAAGCTCCAGTTTTGAATATATTTCTAGCTGCCTGTACTTCAAATGTCTTAAATATGTTCCTACAGATGGGAAGCCTCTGGGGCATTAAAGAGGTAAAACACATGTGCGGGAGCCACGCATGTGGTCTGGGCAGCTCGGTGAAAGGTGCGTGTCGCTGATGCCTGTTCTCCTCTTCCTCCCAGGTCCGCATCTTCACCTACCTCATTGGGCGAGAGGCTGCTTTTGCAGACAATCTCAAGTGGATGGCTTGTGCCAACAAAGGTAGGTTCCCCCACCCCCATGTGCTCGACTCCGAGTCACTTCCCCTTGGGTGCGCCATAGTTGGGAGAGTCAAGAGAAAGTAGAAAGTTCTAAGACAAGGCTGTGAGTTCTAAGATAAGGTTTGGTTGTTTCTAAGTGTTTGATAGACTTGGAACAACTTCTCCTGAAATATGCTTACGGATTTTGAGGACATCATCAAGCGGAGTGGTTATACCTCTGCACTGCTGCGTAGTAGCTGGGTGAGCTTGGCAGAACTACTATGGCAGAGCGATTTACTGCACATCCAATATCCATGTGCTCACTCTCCATTCTCCTTGCAGTTAGGTGGGGCCTCAGGATGGGTTCTGGCCCATAGGCTGTGAGCAAAACCGAGCTGGGTCATTTCTGGGCCAAAGCACTTCGGAGCTGCTACGATAGTGTCCATACTCTCTTCTCCTGCTCCTGTGAACTCTAAAAACTCCGTGTTCCAGATGGAATAGTCATGAAATGACTTCATCAGCCTGGTTCCCTGAGTGACCACCAGGGACTGGTACCCTTCTACTCCCCTAGCCAGCCCACACTGGATATACATGTGTAATCAGTAACCCTTTGTGTGAAGCCACTAAGATTTCCAGTTTGATATGTCCCCATAACATAACTTAGCCTCCTTAACTGATTAAATTCGTTAACTTTAAACTGCCTCAATGTTCTAATCTTTGAAATCAGGATGTTGATAATAGTTCTTCCTTTGATTCCTACCAAATATGAAGATTAGTGAAATGGTGTATATTAGGTGCCTGGTTCAATGCTGGGACACGGTAAGCACTCAATAATTGTTGTCTTTTCTATATTCTGAAGTCTCTTGATTAATAATCCCCTGTTGTATGTCAGAAACAATGCTTTGGGGAAAGCAGAGGGAGGGAAGGAACAGGGCCCTCTAGTTTATGAAGGGCTTCCTTCCTTTCATGCTACACAGGACCAAGAAGGCAAAGCATAGGCGGCAAATAGGTGGTAGAGTCCAGACTACTGGAGTCTTTTTTTTTTTTTAAAGATTTTATTTATTTATTTGACAGAGAGAGAGAACACAAGCAGGGGGAGTGGGAGAGGGAGAAGCAGGCTTCCCACGGAGCAGGGAGCCCGATGTGGGGCTCGATCCCAGGACCCTGGGACCATGACATGAGCCGAAGGCAGACGCTTAATGACTGAGCCACCCAGGCGCCCCAGACTACTGGAGTCTTAACCCAGACTCCTTGAGTTCAAATCCAGCCTCCACCATCCAGCACCCGTGTGCAAGTTACCAAACCTATCTGGGTCTGAATCGCGTCACATACAGAACAGGGGTAGTGATGATACCTGCCCCACCTGTTGTGAGCTGGAAATGAGGCTGTGCAGGTCAAACTGGTAGCGCAGTGCCTGCCACATAAGTGCCCCATTATTTCCTGGTGCCATTTTGATCTGTAGGCATGTCTTCTTTTCCCTCAGAGGCTACATGCTCCACGAGAACAGCCTTTAACTCTGATTTCATCATGAGCCCTTGGGGAGAGCCCAGCCTCCTGTCTTACTCAGAATGTTTGAAAAATGAGTAAATTGGCTACAAACACTTATAAAGGAAGACCATGTCCTATCGCATGGTAAACTGGTCTTGATGGATTTAGGTGGTCTTCTTTTAATATTGTCTCCTAAGCCAGCCTTTATTTTATTTTATTTTATTTTATTTTATTTTATTTTTATTTTTTTTTAAAGATTTTATTTATTTATTTATTGGAGAGCGAGCGAGAGAGAAACAGCATGAGAGAGGAGAGGGTCAGAGGGAGAAGCAGGCTCCCCGCCGAGCAGGGAGCCCGATGCGGGACTCGATCCCGGAACTCCAGGATCATGACCTGAGCCGAAGGCAGTCGCTTAACCGACTGAGCCACCCAGGCGCCCTTATTTTATTTTTTTTATAAAAGACTTTATTTATTTATTTGACAGAGAGAGACACAGCGAGAGAGGGAACACAAGCAGGGGGAGTGGGAGAGGGAGAAGCAGGCTTCCCGCCGAGCAGGGAGCCCGATGCGGGGCTTGATCCCAGGACCCTGGGATCATGACCTGAGCCGAAGGCAGACGCTTAACAACTGAGCCACCCAGACGCCCCAAGCCATCCTTTATTTTAAAAAGTTCCAGCATTTGTGCCTCAGTGGAGGAAAGAGGATTCTGTGAAGAGTTTGCATGTCCCAGCTCTTAAGAAAAAGTTATTTTAGTTGCAAGCAAGCAAAGATGCTCTCTGAAATTAAAAAGAGGAGTGTTTTGGAGAGGAAAAGGGTGACTCAGAGCCCAGAGTGGGAAGGGAAACTCATGTCTCATGAGGAACCCAGGAGCTGAGTTTTAGTTCTTTTCCTCGTTTTTTTTCTACACTCTTTGGCATTCTTCCTCTCTGTAGACAGACCCCCCGGCAATGGTGCAATCTAGAAATGACCACCCATGCCATGCATACTCATCTGTCCACACAACACATTGTGGGCAAGACATGATATTAGAAGGAAGAGTTTATATCTTCTCCACTTGAGACTGATCAGTACTTTAAATTCGATTTCAAGTCCCTTCCTTCCCCCAGAAAAGATTATGACCCCCCAGCTTGGGCTAGGACTCCCTGCTGCTGAATTGGGTGTGGGTAGAGAGATAAACCCATGGAGAAAAACAGATGCATTCTGGCGGGGTCTCAGCACTGTGGTTGGGTGGGCATGGCAAGTGAGTAGTGAAAAGGTACGTGGCCAAGCAAATGAACATTGCTCACCCTTCCCTTTGCTTGACATTGTCTTGAATTATCTGCTTCCACTTGGAACCATCTTTTAAGCTAGTGTCAATTCCCTCATCTAAAAAGTAGAGAACTGCATGGGAGGTTTTAACATTTCCTTGAAGGGCTAACATAACACATTTTACAATTATTTTAGTTTATTGGCTGGCTTGCCTCACTAAAAGGTATCAGCAATTCAGATTGTCTCAGAACAATGCATCTCAGAATAATGCATTGTCTCAGAATAATGTCTCAGAATAATGCTTCAGGGTGAAGTACAGGGGAAGCATAGACATAAACATATGGGGGCTGTGTGGATCCCAGATTTCCTCTGAGTGAAGAGGCCATTGTTGAAATAAGTTTTGGAACTTTGTTGACATTTGAAAACCTTGAGCGAGCTACACTTTTCCCCATTTTTTCCTTTACTTTGTGGTCTTGAAAAGAAAGAGTTCCTTTCCATTTTCAAATTTTTAAAAATGTTGCTGTTATTCCTGCCACATCAGATTGCAATCCTTCCCATCAGCTAGTACGCCTTTAGTCATGGGTTCTTGTTTTTACCACTGTCTGTGTCCAGCTGATGAAAATTACTCAAATTGGAGTCTTGTCTTAATCAACTAATATTACACCATAATTTAGTTTTAGTCATTGTTTATAAGAATCTTTGAAGCATCCTTTTGAAGACAATTTAGTCAACTCTGAGTATTCCAGGGCCTGGCTATAGAATGTAGCCCTTTAGATTTAGAAGGTCTGAGTACAGCAACACGGAGGTAATAGTAGCTGCTTAGCTGGCCAGGCCATTGGATTCCACAGTGATCCTCCTTCTCTTCCTGTACAAATCCGGTCATTGCCTTCCCTGCCAAAGCAAGTCTCTCTCAAGAGGTCTGCCTTCCTTACTCTGCTTCTTTTCTGAAGGGCCTTGGGAATAAAATGTCATTGTTTGCCACTCTTCAAAGTAACAGTTGCCATCCAAATGTTAGGTTCCAGTCATCTGTGCCCGTATAAACATTGGCTTCACGTTGCGTCAGTTATGGGGTTTTAGGCCACGTAACATCGGTGAGCAAGTATTCTTCTATGGTCATTAATTAAATCATTGTTTATAGTCTCAGATTGTTATAGTATGGAGGCAGCATAACATTTTTCATCTCAAGTGACATGAGGTCCAGAGGGGGCCCCCCCTTACATATTTTCTCCCTGAGTCAGCCAAGTTCTTCAGTGAAATGAAGCATTAGCATTCGGGGACCAAAACAGACCAAGGGAGAGCCCAGGGAGCCCAAGGAGAAGGCTGCTGGCTGACTGGCCAGAGTGACTCAGGAGTCGTAGGGCCAGCACCACCCTTTCCCCCGGGTCGGTGGCTGAGGACCCACTATTGGTGCCGATGTTCTTGCTAGGAAGTCTGGTAGCCATGGAGACAGTTCTCAGCCAGTGCACCTCAGACACTGTCCCCTAGAAATGGATTCCTGGGGACTTTCATACCCCTGGCAGGAGTTCTCTGCTTTGTCCAATCTCCTAGCAAAACCAGAGAGGCCTGGAGCTCATTGGTTTGCTTCATTTTATGCATAACTAGGTCCTATCTTGAGGGAGCCAGCCCTAATGAGGCAAAGCAGCAAACCATTTTAAATACATTAAAACAATCATTGCCACTATAGAATGGTTTGTGGAATTTAAAGCTCTGCTTTCATATTATTGGATAAACAAGTGAACTGGGGAAGCAGAAAAGAGGGGCTGACTAGCCCAGATATTCCATAAAGCCATGATGACCTTCTCTAATGTTCAGTGTGCCAAGATTTTAAATAAGCACTGCCTGATTCTCCTTCAAAAATCACGGTGAAGGGAGTGTTTTCCAGCTGTGCAAATAAAGAAGGGCCCCTGTGTTTGGGTTCTCAACCAATCCGTCATCGTTAGGTCGAATGGAAACGCCACACGAGTCTCTCTTGGTTGTCTGCTCAGCTTGTCCCTTCTTGATGGGTTAATGATCATTTTCTCCTCATTTGAAAGAGATCTGGTGGCCTGAGCCCTCCTCAGAAGTTCAGACCCACAGTCTTTTTCCATCAAAAAATTCTTAGCTTCGCTCTACCTTTCCAAGAGTCTTGTTCCCTAACTAAATTTATGAGGCCAGAATGGTTGTCAGTGCGGTTGAGGGAAAAGTGGAAATTAAAGTTTTTTGCCATTTTGGAACAGGTGGGAGAAGGCAAAAATGTCATTCAGATACATTTGTGTAATTCTTTTTAAAAAATTTTGTACCTTTTGACCATATCTCCCTAATTCCCTCACACCCACCCTACCCCCAACCCCTGGTCACCACCATTCTACTCTCTGGTTCTACACCACGTTTGGCTTTTTTAGAGTCCATATAGATTTCACATATAAGTGATATTATATATAGTATTAGTCTTTCTTTGTCTGACTTATGTCATTTAGCATGGTGGCCTCAATGTCTATCCATGTTGTCCCTATGGCAGGATTTCCTTCTTTCTTGTGGCTCCATAATATTCCAGGGTGTACATTCTATAGAACATGAGGATTAGAGTGGAGAGGATAATGGTGATGAAGCTGAAGACAGGGCTATGTTGTTAATCACAGCTAAGCGTGCTCAGTGACAGGTAGAGTGCCAAGTACATCTGTGTATTATCTCTTTTGACCTCTTAAAGCTTTAGGAGGTGTGTGAGCAGGAAACAAACCCAGAGCGATTGGCACCTTGCCCCAGGTTAGCAGCCCTTGGGTGGCAGAGCCAGGATTCAGGCCCAGCAGATCTGAAGCCCAAGCTTAACTCTTCAGCAGGCTGTGAGGTCTCTGTGTCGCCTCTCTCTGGGGGGAAGAAAGATCGGTTTCATGGAAGACTCTTGCATGCTTCCCATAATATGAGAGAATCTAGAAAATGGAATTTAGAGATTGAGGCGGGATTTTACTATGCCATAGCTAATAAAGGCTGGACGAGGATTTATACCCAGCCTGTGTGTCCCAGAAGTGGTCCTGCCCCCGCCTGTGTAGGCGTGTGGTCCAGTTCCCGACATTTTACAAATGGGGACGTTCAGGCTCTGAATGATGAGGTAGGGGGACTTGGCTCAGTGATGGAGCTGCAGACAAGCCAGCATTCCTAGCTCTACCACGTGATCCTTCAAATTATTTTTTCTAACATGCAATTTGAAATTAAAAGTGTCATCTTATTCACAAAGGAAAAGGTTTGCTCCTAAACGTGAGGTATGGGGCTGATTCTGACAGCTTCACGCCTGGGAGCGATGCCTGAAGAGGCAGCTGGGCATGCGGTCCTTGGGGGGCATCCTCACCCCTCAGTTCTCAGGGCTATCAGACCTCTTCCTTGGTCTCTGTGAAAGGACCAGGAATCATGGAGACAAAAAGCTGTTTGTAAGTTGTACATTTTTCTACAGAAATGAGAGCTTTTTTAGTAACGTGTGCTGTTGACAGGGAGGAGGAAGAGGGGTACCGTGAGGGGCTTCCAAGAACACTGCTGTTCCCTTAGCAAATGCAAATCCACCTCACTGCCCACCCCATCACCCTGGCAAGACTGAAGTCTGAGTATGGGCTTGCTTGTTCTCAGCTTGTCTTCTTTAAGAGGGCAAAAGCCTTTGAAAAGACTCAACAGGAGCAGTGTCCATCACACGAAAGGTCGAAAGAGGACCTTGGTGTGTGAGGTGCCCAGCCAGAGACTCCCACGGAGGAATGGCCTCGCCAGTCCCTCAGCTCTGGCACCATTGCCCAGCTGAGTATCGAATGATATGCTGAGGGGGCATCTCCTGCAGAGGCATCTTTTAGACAAGGGCCCTTAAGAAATCTTGAAGTGAGGGTGGTAAAATCTCAGAAACACAAAGCACCAGGCTGCATGTGGTTGATCACACTGAAGAGTGGTAACCCAGAATTCACAGAAGGCTCTGCAAGGGAATAAGGTAAATAAATTGATGTTAGGTAGAAAAATGAGCAGACCGCTTGTAATAGATGGCTAATTTCAGCATTAATTAGTCCTTGGTAATTACCAAATGATTGCTGATTCTGTTTTCTTACATGATATATGAAGTCCAAAAAGGCACATTAAAGAAGAGAATAAACATTCCAGGGCTAGAATTTAAAAGAAATAAAAGTGAGGGGAGGGAGGAGGGGAGGTGGCCAGTCCAGAGAATACAGAGAGAAACAACGGAAGCACCTCCAATTACAGCCAAAGCGTCCAGCCTTCAGGGACTTCCTGTTATCCATCAAAAGGTACATTTGTACCAAAAACGTATACGAAAACATTGAAAAACAAGAAAGAGCCTTTCAGAAAGGTTTTAGGTTTTAATGGATTGGGGCTACATGATAAATTTGCATTAAGCTTTGCAGCGTACAGTATTCTTACCTTTTATACATCTGCATCCCTGGTCTATGTATTGAGATATAAGTCAGAACTGTGACCTGGGTTTTCAGTAGATCTTTGGTGCTAATTATTGAGCATTTCCCAGGAATCTCAGGGAACCACACATTTCCCAACCCCATCCTCAACCTTCTCAGTCACCCAGACACGAACAGCCCATGAGGAGCACCCTCCTGGGACAGGACCTGTTAGCAGCCATGCCTGACCCTTCCCAATACAAGGAGAGGCAGTGTCCTCAGAGATTCTAAGAGCAAAGGCTTTGGAATCTGATGAACCTAGATTTGAATTGATCCAGGACAAATTACTGCTCTCTGTTTCCTCACACAAGTTGGGCTCTTGAGTGGCCCAGGTGCAGAGAGGCAAGGTCACAGTCAGACCTCATGAATGTCCCTGCATTACTATTGGCTCCCCCAGAACCCTAGGCCTGGTTCTGGGAATGACACTCTGGACAAGACAGGCACAAGGTTTTTGCAACATGTCATGGAGCTGAGACTCCAATGACAGAGAGCAGAGTAAGCAAGGAAAGTGAAGGTAGGGTGCAGTGAGAGGAATGAGTTCTGACAGCTGATCCCTGAATGATAGCAGAAGCCAGCCATGGCAAAACTGGATAGAAGGTGTGCCGGGCAGAGGGTGCAGCAAGTGCAAAGGCCTGGGGGGGGGGGGGAGGGGGGGATGAGCATGGACTGTGAGAGGAAGCAAAAGGCCAGTGAACTGAAACAGTGAGCAAGCGTGGGAGTGCAGAAGGGGATTCCGTCACCCAGTTGGGGAGGGGCCAGTTGAGGGAGAGTCTTGGCGGTCAGGGTTAGAAATTTGGATTTTATTCTAACTCTGAACAGAAGATGTTTTAGGGTTTTAGGCAGAGAGATGGTGATCTGCTTTATACTTTCAGATGATCCCTCTGACTGCTGGGAGGAGCCTAGATATCAAGGAGGGAGAGGTGCACGGAGGCTCTGGGGAAAAGACAGTGGAGTCTTGGGGTCAGTTGGGAGCAATGGAGATGGGAAAGAGGATTTTCAATATATTTTAGAGGTAGGGCCAGAGGAACATGCCATTGGATTAGCTATGGGGTGAGGTGAGGGAAATGATGACTATCAAAGATGATTCTTACATTTTTGGCCTAATTGGGCAGTGGCGCCATTTGCTAAGATGAGGAAGACCCACCAGGGAAGGAATGGGTTTGGACAGGGAAATTGGGAGTTGGCTTTGGACAAGTTGAGTCTGAGAATCCTGTTACTTATCCCCATGGAGGTGTCAGGTATACAGTTGGCTATGGGTCTGTAGCTCTGGGGAGAAGCCAGCTTTTCAGAACTCTGAGTATGATAAGCAAGGCCAAGTGAGGATGGTGTCCCAGTTCAGTCCCCTTCCAAATGTGTGATTGTGTTTCCTTCCTACTCCCCACCATGCAATGATCTGTCTCTCCCATGCTCCTCCTTACATTCATTCCCTTTCTTCTCTTGGCCCGATTTTGGAAAACCCAAATCAGGGATTTTTACTGTTGGCTTTGAGCGTGAGAATGAAAATGCAGACCACCAAGAAAAATCCCTCCTAAGAGATGCTGTCTTCAGTGCACATTTGGTACAGGATTCCCAATTGGAATTGCTCTACACTGTGAATGGTTCACCCACGTACCCTGATAGTCCAGAACTTTCAGCTCTCTCCTTCTCCTCTCAACATGGTGACATCTATCTTGGCTTGTCCTCTATGCCTTGTCTGTGGTTCCAAGACCTTTCCTTCAGAGCCTGAGATATGCCTACTAAAGAAGTGATGCAATGTTTTCTTGCTGATTTCCACACTGATTGCAGCTGCCATGCAGGAAGGATAACTATGAATGCTCCCCTCACCCAGCAATGCTCTTGCAACTTGCCCTTCCCACCTTGCCTCCCAGAAGGGACCTCCTGGAAGCCTTGGGAGAACCCTGTCCCAGATGAGTGTCCCTAACTGTAGTGCCTGGCCTTGGAGGGAGTGTCAAGGTGCACATGGGCCCCCTCCCAGGCTACAAGCTAGAACAGGCACTCACAGCCAGCTCCTTCAGGGCCCTGTTTCCCCTGGGATGGGCGAGGCCCTGGCCCTGGACATGAGTGACAATGCATGTTAATTAGCACTGTGCAGAGCTGTCATCAGGAAGCCAGAAGCCACATGGTCCCAACCTGGTTTGGGGTTGGCACAGCAAATTCAAACCAGCTGGCCTTTGTTTGGAAATGCCCTGGGAGGGTCCTGCCCCTTTTCTGGACAACAGAAGGGCTGCCATTTCGTTACCCAGAGCACGCTTTTAGACAAGAGGTTCCACAAACGCTGTAGCAAGTGCTGTGTCAGATCTGGCTTCAGGGGCACACGTACCCTTCTCTGGTTTGTTGGCAAGTAGGACATGCCATGAGCTTAGTTGTAAGGGTCCTTATTTAAAGGCATGGGGAGGGAAACTGAATTTTGTCCATCCAGTGCCCCCCTTATTAAAATCCTCCCATGACTCCCTGCTTGGGGGATAACGTCTAAACTCCTTCCCAAGGTCCTATGTGACAGTTCTCCTGCTCATCTCAGATTTATAGTATCTGACTTCCAGCCCCTCTCCCCCAGCTCCTTCCTCTAGCCATTCTGAGCTATTCTCAGCTTCTAGAAGAAGGCTGACTCTCACCGTGGGCCTTTAATCACACTTTACTCACACTTTGCTGGATACACTGTTCCTCTAGCTAACTGGCCCTCATCCTTCAGGGGTCAGCTGCACTGACCCTTCCTCGGGGTAGCTGGGTTTGATAGGCTGTCCCTGCTGTGCTTTTCAGCATAATATTCATTGTGCTATTTTGCAGTTGTCTCTTTACTCCGACCTGCCAGGCCCCAGGAGGCAGGGGTCTTGCTCATCTTGTTAATCCCTGCTTGTCCAGTGCTAAGCACCAGGAAAGCCTTCCGTATATGAATGAAAGCCCCCCATCCTGATCAGCGATCCAGACCTTGCTCAGTTCATGCCTTTCCTTCTCACATCTCCTAACCCACGGTGAAGCCAACAGGACCCCACACTGAAGAGGAACTCCAGATCAAAACAGTGTCCCCATCCACAAGATGATAGCTCGTTTAGGACTTCCTTCTGTTACTGAGAAACCATGTCAACCCAGCATATTCAAAAGGCAGGTCTGGTAACCACATGAGGGGTATGAGCCGGAGTTGCCGCCCCAAACACACGAAGGGCAAAAAATTCCGTAGGAGCAAAAGGCGCAGATGAAGAGATGCCTAAAGCATGGGTGCACCTTTGGTATTTGCTGCCTGATACCTGTAAGAACACAGGTGAAACACATCCCTTTCATCTGCCTCGGGCATCTTACCTTTAAAGTGGGCACAGTTGTGTCTGCTTCATCATGTTCTCAAGAACAAATGTGACAAAGCTTATCAACTGCTCAGTAGATTTTGTACCCCTTCAAATTAATCAGAGTTATTGTTACAGTTATAAAAAAAAAAAAAAGAGATGGCCTTTACATTTTGTGGTTCATAGTTTTCCTATTGGAAATAAGCGCACTAAAGTAAAAAAAAAAAAAAAAAAAAAGTTCCAGAATGGCATGTAAAGCGGACCCTGCTTTACACATAGATATATGCATGAGTGTATGTGTCGATGTGTATGTATTGAAAAAAGTCTGGGAGGACATTCTCTAAAGGGTTAGCAGGGGCTTCCTCTGAGAGGTGGCTTTATGGTTGACCTTACTGTGATTTCTTTTGCTTGATTATATTTTCAATATCACATGAACGCATTACTCATGAAGTGGGTGATGGTAGAGAGAAGATACAGTGTTTACAAAGCATAGGGAAAGAAACAAAAGAAGTTAACCAGAGGCCAAGAAGGTATGGCATATGCACTCTGCAGTTGCCCTTCTTCCTGTTACTAAGCTTGGTTCTCTCTTGGCAGGATTTTTCACCCAGATCTCCACCTTGGCTGACGTGCAGGAAAATGTCATGGAGTACCTGCACGTCCTCAGCCGGCCCAAAGTCATCGATCAGGAGCACGACGTGGTATGGACTGAAGCTTACATCGACAGCACTGTGAGTCCCCGGGAGCCCCTGGGGGTGGCCTGAGGGTTTTCCTCTGTTAATTCCAGAAGACTGTGTTAATCTTAAAAATAAAACTGTCAGTTATTTTTCTAGCAAAAATGGGTTTATTCAGGAATAGCAGAGAATTGCAATCCAGGGCAAGCAAGCTATAGCAAAATCATAGGCAAGTCCAATAAACAAAAGAGAGGAATGTTATTTTATGGAGAAGGAGGATGTTGGAAGGGGTTGTGTTGAACAAAATCCACTGGAGTTCAGGAGTTCAAGACGATGATGGTTTCCCGTGGGCTGAGTTGCAAAGGTGTTTGATTTTTTGTAGAAGATGCAATGTACATCTTTTCCTATTGGGGCCTGTAACTGATGCTTCTTTCCTGTTGAGGATTCTTCTGTTGGGTCTGTACTTGACAGTGCTTCCCACCTTCCTCCCTTCGAGCATCCCTAGCACCCACTTTAGTGAGGTTTTCCTTTACTGATTTTTACAACTGCAGTTCTGTCACTCTTCCTCCATGATGGGGCTTGATGACATTTTCCTTTGTTGTGCAGTTTGTGTTGGTACTCGACAAGCAAGGTTGGTGAAAAATCATAACAGAATGTAGCCCGCACTTTTGGAAGGAGTCCGGTCAGCACAGAAAAGTCCCTTTTTGCTGTGTCTTCTCTAGTTACTTTCTTTTCCTTCTATGTGTACAAATTCTGTCGGTAGCCATGATCATGGTCATGTTAGATTCCGTCCTCGCCATTTGAGAGGTCCGGTCGTGCTGATGAATCTTGGGGGCTCAGCTTGGGAGGGTGACCAAGGTTCAGTTCCAATAGTGAGTGGGAGCCACGGTAGAGGCCACAGCTGCATTTTCTTCCCATAGACAAGTGAGAATATGCTTCTGTGGTGGTTATATCAGCCCTGGATTGCTGTTGGAACTCTGGCCATGGGCTCATTCTAAAGCCGAATTCCAAGCAAAAGAATCTGATGCTGAATTAGCGTAAAAGGAGGAGCTTTGCCAATCATCACGCAGTGGCTCAATGGCCAGGTTTCTTGTGTAATTTCAGGGTGATTTTTCATAGTGATAATGAGTCTGATGGGAGTGGTGTTTTTCATTTATTGATTGTAAATGTTCTCACGGGGCCTCTCTCCCATCGTTTGTGTTGGGATTAACATCACATTAATCACTGTAACCCAGACACAGCTGTCCTCGGGAGTGATCTCAATGGCTGCTGTGGGCCGGCTTTTCTCTCCATGCTCTGTCTCACTCTGGCTGCATTTCTGGCAGCTGCAGGGAAAGGCAGGGCGGGAACAGCATATGGGAACCCATCTTGGGGGCCACCGCGGCAGCCTGCCCCACCTTGGCCGAAATAAAGGACGCGGTGGGACCACGGAAATATGAAGTGGTCAGTCGCCCTGCATAGAGAGGATGTTAAACTGAAAAAGCCTCTCTGGTTGCCGGGGAGACCTGGGGCTCTCATCATTTCCACAGTCTGACCCCAGGTTTGTTTAGAAGCACGGCAATGAAATAACTAAGCTGTCGCATTTATGTGGGCACTGTGCTAACAGTCATTGCCATGGATGTGTTCACCTCTTCATAGGTGTGGCTGAGTAAGGCAGGAATAACAGGTATGAAGAGGAGCAGTGTGAATAGCCAAGAATGAAGTGAGCCTGTCATCAGTGGTTTTAGGTACAAACCCTGAATGGCTATTGGATCAAGCATTTTATTTGTTTCATCAATTTGAAACATATAAAACAGTATAATTAAAACACACCTGGAGAGACAGGTCAGTAGAATAGGTTGTCCAAGAAAAGGGATCCAACTGCATATAGAAATTCAGTAGAGGTAAAGGTGGCATCTCAGGTCAGTGGGGTTAGCATGGTCTTCATAAAAGATGCTTTTGAGAAAACTAGATAGCCATTTAAAAAAAGATAAAATAGATAAAATTAGTTCAATTCACCAGGCCATAGCCAAGAAAGAAATCCAAGTGGATCAGCAATCAAAACTGTAAAAAATGAAACCATGCAAGCACTAGAACAAAACCTGGCTGAATCCCTCTATGACCTGGATTCAGAGAAAATCTTTCTAACAGTGACTCTAAAATCCAGATGCAATGAAAAGACAAATAAATAAGTTTGACTACCTAAAGACAAAACAAAATGAAAACCAACTTTTATACATCAAAAACCACGATAAGCAAAGTCAAAGGCACAGGGTAACGTGGGAGAAAATATTGGCAATGCAGAACACACAGAAATCATAAATAATCCTAATATATAAAGAACTTTTCAAAATTGAGGGCAAAACCTTAAAATTTCTGTAAAAAAAAAAGCGAGCAAAATACATAAGCAGATAATTCACAAAAATAATAAAAATGGCTTTCGACAAATGAAAGATGTATAGCTTCAATCGTAGAAAGAGAAGAAAAATGAAAATTATACTCTAGTGAAATACGGTTTCGCACCTATCAGAGTGATAAAAATTAAAAGCTTAACTGTATACTCTGTTGGTAAGGCTGTGGGAAAGGAACACCCATAGACCGCGTGTGGGAAGACAGAATGGGGCAATCTCTATGAAGGTGAACTCGCATGTACGCTTTGACCCAGCAATTCCACATCTAGGAATGAACTCTGAAGATGAACCTCCAACAGTAAGAAAATACAGTTGATAAAACAGGTTTGCTCATTATAGAAATGCATGTCATTTCAAAATAGTGAAAGTTACCTAGATACAATACATAACAGATAGATTATGATAAAACTATGGGTATTAAAGAGGGCACGGAGGGCATGTATTGAATGGAGCACTGGGTGTTATGCACAAACAATGAATCATGGAACACTACATCAAAAACTAATGATGTAATGTATGGTGATTAACATAATAAAATAAAATAAAAAAAACTATGGTACACACATATTGGTACACACATATCATGGATCTTAATGTAAAAGCAAGAATGAGGATGACTTATTTCTATTGGTTGATATAGAATGATTTCCAGGATATATTGCTACGTAATAACAAAATGGAAGAGTATAAATAGAGTGCCCCCTTTTGTATAAGAAAGAAGAGGAACTAGAACATACGCATGTACCTGCTTCTTTTTATGAAAAGAAGCACAGCCAGGATAAACTGGAAACCAATAGAATCTGTTACCTATGAGAAGTGGGAGGAAGTACAGAGGAGGAGATAGTGAAGGAAGTGAGATAACTCTGGGTATACCTTTTTGCATAGTTTGGACTTTTGAAAGCAGCTTGATGTTCTATGCATTCAAAAATTAAAATCAACAAGAACGAGGGTGGGGAACTAACCGTGAATGCAAAAAGACTAAATGAATCCAATGACATTTCAAATGAACTACAAAAATTATCAAGAAAGGAAGAAAAAGGGGCACCTGGGTGGCTCAGTTGTTAAGCGTCTGCCTTCGGCTCAGGTCATGATCCCAGGACCCTGGGATTGAGCCCCGCACTGGGCTCCCTGCTCTACGGGAAGCCTGCTTCTCCCTCTCCCACTCCCTCTGCTTGTGTTCCCTCTCTCGCTGTGTCTCGCTCTGTCAAATAAATAAATAAAATCTTTAAAAAAAAAAGGGGGAGAAAAAGCAGTAAACTTTTGAATATAGTAATTATGCACAATGTTAAAGCTTGAACATAGTTCTTTGACTCTCCTCAGTCCAGTTTGGAGAGAGAATGGGAAATAAATTTTAAACTCCTTTTGGGGTCATTTGGAGTAATGTGGGTCTAGCAATTCTGAATCTATTTTCTGAGTATGGTAAGATTGAGCAAATGTGTAAATGAGGAAGACAAGGCAGACACCTGTGGGATGAGACTGGATGGGAGGTGTCAGAATGAAACCCCAACTCTGTCACTTGAAAGGGCCTAGAAACAATGGCACCCCAGTAGCAATGAACACATTTAAAACCCAGACCCCCGGGCGCCTGGGTGGCTCAGTTGGTTAAGCGACTGCCTTCAGCTCAGGTCATGATCCTGGAGACCCGGGATCGAGTCCCGCATCGGGCTCCCTGCTGGGCGGGAGTCTGCTTCTCCCTCTGACCCTCCCCCCTCTCATGTGCTCTCTCTCTCTCATTCTCTCTCTCAAATAAATAAATAAAATCTAAAAAAAAAATAAAAAAAATAAAAAATAAAACCCAGATCCCAGCTTCTAAAAACCATTCCCCAGTAACAGAAACCAGCATTCCTTAGAGAAATTGCTAATTCCAGGACTTGGCCTGGGAAGGTGCCCCATATCCCAAAAAAGCCTGGAATATTTAATGCCAGAAACTAAGAAATTCCTAAAAAAACAAGGAGGTCATATCAAAAGGATACAGGAGTCAGTATGAAGGGGACCTCACTGGTCAATTCTGGGACAGTAATGGATTATAACCTGTGGAATAAAACAGAAATCCACGTGTTCTTACGATAGTGACTAGATCAACAAATCTCAAAGGGATGAACCAAAGAGATAATGAGATAGGTGAACAGGGATGCAGTGGACAGTGGGCTGCTGACTGGTAAATGTGAAGGGAGTCATGGAGATGGAAAATCTCTGCTTTCTAGACATTTGGGGAAAGACCGGTTAGGGCAAAGGTTATCAATGGATGCTAAACTAATGGGGAGATTTGGAACAGGGTATTTTCATGGTCTCAAAGATCTTCCCCAGAGATCTTTGACTAGTTCTGGGGGGAAAAAGTAGTATCTACACAGTGGGAGAATCCAGACAAAATCTAGAGTGGGTCATTAAAATTAGTGTCACTGATGAGAAACAAATGGGCATGGTGTGCTTTTGGAAAAGGATACATCCCACTTACAGAGTATTCTGGCTGGGGGTACGTAACCCAAAGGTCATGGGAGAGGAAGGTCATGGAAGAGGATAAAGCTTGGTATGAATATGATGTCTTGCTTTAGATCATGTTAATCACTTAAATCAATTGTTTTAGATTTACTAAATTATATACACACATGCATATATACTTACATATGTATATGTTTACATATGAAGGGCAGTTAAGAGCTAAGGAGACCCATTGTCACTCCAGCTTTTCCACTAAAGAATTCTCAACAGCAAAGGCAAAGTAAAGGTCTGGTAGCAGCTCTGGACATGCAGTTTTAGAGGAAATGTCTTTGAACAGTCTTGTGCTTTATCTTCAACAGTTTATGAAGTTTGCCTTCTGTTCCATAATCATCCTTACTTACTTTAAAATGAAATAATGCTTTAAGTGGCTCATAGTTGAGTAAAATCGTATGCCAAGATAACAGAGCTCATTTATACCACCTCTTCCAGAATCCTTTGATATAAATCCTTTGACAGAAAACTAGCCCCCCAGAATATGTCTGTCCTTGAAGTGAATGATAGCTCAGCACCTCCTTTTCAGCTTCGGTCGTATCTTTGCAAATAGCCCTGATAAATAAACCCCTACTAGAATGTTCTGAGAGTCCCTTCTCATCTTGATGGTGCTGAGAAACCTGCTGGGTTGGGGCAGACACGGGTTTCCAACCACCTTCTTTCTAGGCCTGTTCAGTGAGGACAGGCAGCTGCTAGTCCAACAAATCCTTTCTGGCCAGGAAGCAACAGACTTTTCAAAGTCTTTACCTGGGTCTGGATTCTGCCAGGTCAAGGACAAAAGCCCCCTGTTGTTTGTGTGGGCTCAAAATAGGATTTGTATACTGAACTCATCTGCAGAATCTAAATTCTGAGAGGGGCCCACCAACTTTGAAACCCCCCTGCAAGATGAATGGGGGGAGGGATCAGCAGTTGTCAAGTTTATGACCATCCTGACACATTCTGGACAGTCCCAAGCCAGCATTGCCCTAATGTGTCCCACCTTGAAGTAATGAAAGAGACCAAATTCAGAAGCACTTGACATTGGGACTGGTGAGCCCATTTTCATAATGTCCTGGTTTAGCGATAGCAACTTTGGATTTTTTTTTTTATTGAAGCATTTATAATCTACCTTAGTTTATTAATTGATAGCATTGAATTTAGAGTTAGAATAGCCTCAGTTTGAATTCCAGGTCTATTCCATACTAGCTATGTGACCATAAGCAAGTCATTTAGCTTCTTTGAGTGCTGTTTTCTGCATTTACAACATGGAGATAAGACCTGCCTTCCAGGGTAGACACTAAAGATTAAATGTCTATGCATAGTGAGAGCACAGTAAATAATGCCTGTCATCCTTCCCCAACCTCAGGAAATCAGTTTTCTCCTTGCCTGTGGGAAGTTTTGGAAATCTTCTCCTTTTTTGGGCTGGGTCTCACGTAGTAACTACAATATGGCTTATACCATTTTGATAATAGAATCTGGCACTTAGGTATAATGAGTACCTTGGAAGCATTATTCATCTAGAGATGCACTTTAATCCTTTGGAATTCATTTTGCTGTAATTACCTGTTGTGGGCGGGGCACTAAAGTCTGGGGTTAGTGCCTACGGTCAGTGTCCCCAAGAAGAACTCCTGCACCATCCAGGCAGAGTCCCCACAGCCTCACAGATTGCCCAAGGCAAAGCAGATATGGTAGGAGCCCTCTTAGTTACCTGCCATGTGAAGGACTTAAGGAGTTGGTGCCCTCCCTTTGCCCTTTGATAGTTTGTGCCAGTTGCCCAAAGCACATTGGTGGTTGGATCTGGAAGGTCATGCTGATACCAGAAGTTGATGTATGATTGTTCTAAGTTGAGTTGTGAGCTTACTCGAAGTTAATTGTCTTCATATTTAGACTTCCCAAACCTTTTGATGCCAGTTGTAATTTTATCATAATTATATAAATTAATTAAATATTATTGAAACTAATAACTTATGAGTGTTAAAAGAAAGTTGTTACTTCTATAGATATGTAAATGAATGCATTGGAAAGACTATAGAAAATTGCTAAAAATTACCAGTATGTTAACTATGGGCAGAGCATCTGTAATACGGGGGAGCACAGCCTTCCATGCATTCAGAGGAAATTGATCCTTAGCCTGCCTTTCTTTTCTTTTCTTTCCTTTCTTCCTTTCTTTCTTTCTTTCTGCCTTCCTTCCTTCCTTCCTTCCTTCCTTTTTTGATAAGGGTGGTTTACCTTGATTTGTTTGTTCCATCTTAGGTTGATGGGAAGGTCTGATGGCTGATGGCTGGGTTAGTATCTGCTTCTTATGTTATTGCCTCTTGGTAGTGTCTGGGAGCTGTGAGCTCTGTGGACAATGACCTACCAAACACAGAGAGGAGGGTCACCAGCTGGTGTGTGCATAGTTTTGATTTCCAGCTAGAACCACCAACACGCTCTCGTGACATGGGTCAGCATCACTGGGAACCCTGTGCTAGTTTTTATTGCTATGTAACAAATCACCACACACAGCAGCTTAAAGCAACACAAATATGTTATCTCAGGGTCTGTGGGCCAGGAATCTGGGCAGAGGTTCACCAAGACCCTCAGCTCAGGGCCTTACAAGGCCACACTGCCGTTCTCATCTGCAACTCAGGGGCCTCTTCCAGGCTCATTCAGATTGTTGGCAGAATTCAGTCCCTTGCAATTGTAGGACTGAGGTCCCCATTTTCTTGCTTGTTGTCACCTAGGGATTGCTCTCAGCTCTTAGAACCGAAAGTTCCTGTCATATGGCCAATGATAGGCAGTCATGCAATGCTGTTTGCTTTCTTCCAGACCAAGAGTGCATCCCTCTAAAGCTTTGCCTGCTTTTAAAAGCTTCTTTGATTAGGGCAGGCCCATCCAGGATAATCTGTCTTTTAATTAACTCAGTCAAGTGATAGTAACCTAATCATGCTAGTGATATCCCATCATACTTATAGTCAAGGGGAGGGGACTTTAAGGGTCATGTACCTATGAAGGCAGAAATCGTAGGAGCCGTTTTAGAATCCTGCCTACTGCAACAGCTTCTGTCCATGCGCTGTGGTCTGAGAGGGAAAGATAATGCCAGAAGGAAATGCAACCACCACCTCCTGCTCCTTGCAAATTCTCTGTTAAGAGTAAGTCTCAGGGCAGCCATGCCTGTTCATCATAACACTGCTGCTTACCGCTGATGTCTCTAGGACCTAGCTTCTCTTTGTGACATTGTAGTCTGAAAATGGCTTGGATTTGTTTCTCAGAATCAGAAGACTTGTGACCCTGCTGATGTATGTCATTTCTACCAACTACTAAGGGAGTAGGTATTCGTCAATTTCCACAAGTTTGCTTAACATGGTCTTAAAAGCCTTTTTTCTTTTTAATTATCTGGTGGTTAAGGCAAAAGGAATTCCTGTTTGCATGACTCATCAGTCATTATGGCTGAAGACCCAGCAGCAACAAATACAATTATATAATTGATTTAATAATTAAATGAACAGCTTAAAATGACCCGTGAGTATGGTACTTTCCCTTTTTATTAATTACATATTGATTCATACGTTTCTGGGTCTGGATAAGCTCAAGATAAAAGTTTGTATAGGCCAAATATAGATTCTTGTACATGAGTCAAGGACTGCATTTAACGAAGCCTGATCTAGACTCTAGACTGGCACAATTTTCCTTTCAGGGCCCATCCTCCCTGCCTGTTACTACTAGTCTGATTAAATATTCTGTTTCCTGCCTGGCTGTTCTATTCATTTTGTTTTCCTGGTGAAGCCCAAATAAATGAATTAATGGTAACAACCGTTAATTATGTTTAATCTAATAAGATCTCGTGTATTAATTGACAACACAGCAAACACCAGAATTCTGAAATTCATGGGCTTCTTATCTGAATACAAGTTGTGCACAGTCATTATCTCTTAGGTGCAGAGCAAAAAATCATTAACAATGGAATTTGTTCCATTTTGTAAGCAAATGACTTGTGCTTTCCAGTTAGGACTTAATCATCTCGGGAATGCTACCCAACTTGCTGTGCAGGGTAGAACCTGCATTAAACCCAGGAAGCATCAGCATCCCTGATCAACCCCTCCAGGGGAGTTTACACAGACCATGGTGACACACAGAGGGAAGCAAAGAAGTGTTTTAGAAACAGTGGGAATGTGACCATTTAAAATAATGAGAATTCATTACCAAGCCCAGCTGCCCTTCCCTGTTGCTGGTAATGCAATTCGGAATGCAATTTGTAGGAACTTTCAAACCAATTTAGTTGCATTTGCACATTGGACGTGTATCCTTCCTCCTCACCCCCCACTAAGTCCTACTTGGAGAAAATGCTTTGCATTTGATAAATTGCACATTTGTTTCGGTTTCCCATCTAGGAATGGTACCTAGGCCATTTAGGAGTCGTTTGGATGATTGCTCTAAGCTACAACATCTTACTGCCTAGAAGCAATTACTCAGGGGGTCGAAGCCATCATAAGGAAGTTGTTGGGGCTTGGAAACGGAATTTACAGTATTTTCCCAAGACACCGCTGCATTATCAAAGAAGTTCAAATCGTCAAAACAAAAAGACACACGTATAGTGAAACATAAACCATCCTGCTGGGTCGTGGAACAGAGAATGCCATCTGCATTACATGGCATGGAGGAAACTGATTATGTTGGGACCTCTATTTCATAGCAGATGGGTTCATTAAATTTAATAGCCTCCAGAGCCTTTAGAAACCGTGTTAAAAACATGTGGAGCATGCTGTGACACTTCACTTCTGCCCCTGCAGTCATTATAACTCTGGCACAGACTATAAATATTACAGTACTTTATTTCCATTGAAACAGATTACTATTATAATTATTTTTTTTTGCCAGGAGATGGTGATGTTAAAAAGAGTGCATTCCTGGTTTCTGGTACCATTTATATTTATCCAGATTATTTTCCTTTTCCATTTGATTCTAGATTTTTCTATTAAATAGTGGGCTTTTTTTAGCTCAACTTTTTTTCCTTTGAGTTCATGTTGTAAAAGTATGAATTGAAAGTATAAAAGTATCTTCAGGAAAGATATTCTAATACATTATGGATGACTGTCAACTAATAGAAAAGTTAGGGCTGAAAGTGAAAAAAATTAGATTTCAAGGGTTTTTTTTATTTTTAGATTTATGGTTGTTACTGCTATTATGGTATAATAATTTGTAACTGTCTCTAATGAAAGGACAAAGCCTCTAGAAATAGATAAGACCTTATAGAAATGGATAGGACCATTAAGCCTGAAAAATCATTTAGCATAATAGATTATTCAGTATTCTTTGTTTACAAGTGACAGCACCAATTCAAAGTAGTAAAGGTCAAAAAGGGAATTTGTGAACTCTTGGAACTAAGATATTGATGTAGTTCTGTCTTGAGGCGTGACTAGCTTCAGGAATCACTCCCATGTTTTCAACTTCCGATTAATCCTACTAGTTCCTTGATTTCTTGGCTTAGTTCCCAGGCAGGCAGTTTCCCACTCTACAGGGTGGCAAACATGACCTCTACCATCCACCAGCTTTCATTGTTTTATACCCTTGATTTCTCCCTTTTTCTTCCAGCATCTATATCAAATCCATAATAGTCCTGTTAGGGTCACAACCTCATACTGAGAGGTGAGGTGGAGCTAATTGATGGCTGGACTCTCACAGAGTGGGAAAGAAACCAGTCCCAAAGGTCTGATACCGGGAGGGCTGCAAGGTAACAGAGTCCTGCATAGAACTTGTTTATAGAACCCAAAACTAATCCATGCCCAAGACTGTGTATTCCATCAGTATGGTATTCATTAAAGTACCATGTCTTTAAGCAATAGAGCTCTTTATCTAGTGAAATGTTTCCATGGACACTTGGTGTATAAAACATATAGAAGCAGAGCTACTCTGGTGGATGTGGGGGGTGGGATCATGGAGCCCCCATTGCTTGGCCACCTCCTGAATGACTAGGGAAGCTCCAAAGCACTTTTTTGCTTCCCCTTGACATTGCAGAGCCTAGGTAATATTCTGAGTAATCAGTGAGTCAACCTCTGAGAATGGCAAAATGGGATTTTCTGCTGTGGATTATCTGCTGTGCCCCTAAGTTTATAGCAAGGTAATGGGTTGGGTCCAGTTAGGAAGGGTGGTTATGGGGATTGGGAGGTTGTACCTATGGTTATATTAGAAAACCAAATTGCCTGTGCTTTTTCCCCTCAAATATCTGTACTTTTTATATTCTCTGGAGACCAGTTCTCTTAGCAACCCTCATTCATGAAACATGGTCTTCTCCAAGTGGATAACATGGTGTCCCAGTTCAAAGCCAACAGAAATGAATGAACTCAGTGTCTGTGTATCTGAATTCAGTTCTGAGCAAATTACATAACTTACTCTAGCCCACCATCCCATTGAGGTCAGATGTATACCACTTAGCTAATCAGCTGTGGCTGGGGAAGGGTCGTATGATGGAAATAGATCAGCCAGGACTGTGGATCACAGATTCTGTAAGAAAGACGTATGAGCAGGAGGAAATGACTGGAGTCTAGAGGAGGTGGCATTTCTAGACCTCTGTCTTTCTATCCAAGGCTTCTATAAATTGCATCCCCAGCTAGCTTCTAATACTAATTCTTTGGACCATGGTTTCCTTTTTGCCCCAGCGGCTCCAACAAGTATCCCCCAATCCTCTCCCTGCCTCTCACATCTTGACATTGTCCTTTCTTCATCCGCCCATCTGCTAGATAGGGGATAGGAATCCTTCTCCCTTGTGCCTTCTGAAAGCTGAGGGAGGTATTTTGGCTACCACAACTAAATCTGTGCTGTTTTTCCCCCTTAATGGTCCAGATATTTGGGCAACTTAGATTCTCAGAGCTGATTCTCATGCTCTGACCTGGTTTAAACTAAAATGAATGCATTCCTCTTATTACCAGCATGAAGAACAATTAAAATAATCCCAGAGAATCAGCCTGTGGTTTGATATCAGCTGCCAGTTTCTCTTCTCTTGCTGTACACAGAATTTTCTCCATGTAAAAGATTTAACTCTCCTACTCTCATTCCATAAGGATTGCTGTGCCAACTATAAATGGATTGTCTATGAGACCATGGCTCAAAGATACCATAGATGAGAGTATTTCACCTAACTGGGGTCTTCAGCTGCTTCTATTGAATCATGGCAGAGGACCATTCTTTTGCCTCCTCTTGGCTTTCAAAGATCATTCCTACCTGGCTTTTCACACCTGCTTGTGAGTCATATAGCAACTGGGGGCTCCTTCAGCATGATTCTGCTGATGATACGCACTACCATGAAATATCTAGACCAAGCAGGGTGCTCAGTGCCTCAAGGGAAATTCTCTCTTGTTCTGAACAATTAAAGGAAAAACAAAGACATGGTTTATTCGGGCAAAAGGAACATGTTTTCAAATCAATTTCCATTATATTTACTGAAGAAATCTGGAATATCAACATCTTTGCTAGTTGATAGAAACGATTAAAAACACTCTTGTAACTGATTTCTCTTGTGAAGTGATCAAAGTGACAGTGACCTGAGATGAAGCAGGACCAGGTGCTCATCCCTGTCTTGTTTTCACTTAGCATACTGTTAAGGAGCATTTGTTTCCAATTGTGAAAGATTCTTCCTTTGAGGACAGATTCAAATGCACTGCTTGTTCATCCATTCACCTTCCATGGTATTCTAAGAAGGGACCCATGGACAGGACTGGTCTTATCCTGAGGCTAAATTAGATGACTTTTTCTGTCTGCCTCAGAAAAACATTTCAAGGCCCAGCTTGAAATTGCTTCACAAATTGTCAAGCTATGTTAAATATCAACCAGTAAGTTGGAGGATCTAAAGTGTAGATAGACTCACCAAAACCCACGGGAACCTAAATTTGAACTACTTGATAACCTGACCCCTGTTCACCTCTCAGTCTTCCCTTTCAACCTGACTTTTCTCCATTCAGTTCAGACTCACCTGACCCACAAATTCATAGTCTTAAGATTTTTCTCATACTTAACCACTGCACCATATTCCCTCTTCAAGAAGCAGCCCCTTCCTCCCATCCCATCTGGGAGCCTCTGGGCTTATCCTTCGCCTTCAGTTCCATCACTGTCTCCTCTGTGAAGCACCCCCTGATCTCCTCGGATCCACCCCCAGTCTCAAACTGGGCTCTCGTGATATGCTCTTAAAGCATTTAGCACAATCCTAGAATCTTGTGCTATATTAAAAATTCCATTTTTTAATCTCACTGAACTATAAACTCCTTGAGGAAATGGATGATATTTGTTCTCTGATATCCTCAGTACAGCGTTGGGCACATAGTAGGTGCTCAAGAAAGACTCAGCTGTATGAGTCTCATAGAATCAGACATGTCAAATTTGGAGAGCATCTGACAATATTTGTGTTTTCTAGATGTTAGGTAAGAATGGCGTCATCTCCAACATTTCATTGAGCATGCTTCACACTTGCTCAAGACCATGTTTGTTATACATTTAATAAGTGTATTCACCTTCACCATATGAATGGGATTCTCATTCAGATACTCAATACCACCAACCCAAGGGACCATTCACCACATTCATCAAAGAGTTCTGAAGTCATGTGTCCATGCTTTGAGGAGCTAGGGTGATGGCATTCTGAATGGGAAAGGTGGTTTAGTATCAGCCATCGCATTGTTAAGATAAAATCAATGGTAGGTTTGCTATATACATTTCCTTGCCACAGAACTCACCTACTGTTAAAATATAAGGGAATTTTTAAAAAAGGCTTTGTCACTGTCACAATCCTATCTGGTTGCTGGGCATATTGTGGGCACTCAGGAAATCCTTAAAAAGAATCCTTTAAATTTGTTTTTCATTTCCTGGCTTTCAGTGTGCTTTCCTAATACTGCCTCTAAGTATCTTACCATGTGCAACAGAGCCCCACCATTGCTGGCCACTCTCCCTCACTCTCAACACACCAGCCATGCTGGTTACCTTTTTGTTGCTTGAACATCCCCAAACTTTCTCCCTTCTTGTGTCTTTTGAACATGCTTCTCCTTCTGCACTGGCCTCCCTCTCTGCTCCTTTACTGAGGGAGAAGCTCTTTCCCACTCTCTATGTCTCTGCTAAAATGTCACCTCTCCTGTACCCATTAACTTTCATCTCTGGTCCCTATTGCTTTCCTTCATAGAAATTGTGATCATTTGTAACTATTATAATTATTTCAGTTAAGCACTTTGAGATTTTTCCCTCTTCAAAAATTCTTTTTAGTCTGTCTTCCCAGAAATAGCATAAGGACTGGGGCAAAGTCTGTCTTGTAGCCCTACATCCTAGTACTGTGCCTGGCACATAGTACCACACACTCAGTATTAACTCAGAGACATAAAGTGGCTTGTTCTTCTTCACACAAATCTCTTTTTACTACTCACTAGAGCTTGTTTCTCCCACTCTACTATATTTCTCCTAAAAATGTACAATGAGACACCAAGAATTAGGGAAGAAATAGTATAGAATAATAGCTACAAAGTGAATGGTGGTGCCAAGGAGAGTTTAAAATATTGTCCCCAAAATACAGCTGTCATATTTGTCAAGTTTAGGTCTGAAGCAGCTGTTTTTTTTATGAGTGCCAGCCTTATCTACTCAGGGGCAGTCACTGATTTTAGATGGAAGAACAGGGAACTTTCGAAGTGAACCAGATTTCTGCAATGTTCCCTTTCTCTGCATGTTGTTAAAAGCAATATGTTGGGAAAAGGGTTGATTGCTTAAGGCACATTGTTTATACTACATTACTTAGGTCTGATGGAAAAGTTCCTAATGGTGGTTTTCTTGCTAAAGATATGGTCTATGGATGAAGAGTGGAATGTGATTTTTTTGGTAGGGCATCATCATAATTTAGGTGGACTCCAAAGAAATTTGATATTGGGAGAGGCTGGGAAAAATATTCGGGTCCATAGAGCTTCTTTAGCATTAGCATTCAATTCTCCATCAAAATATAAATGCCGTCTGCTTTTAATTACTATCCTTATTCAGGCCAAGTTAATTACTCTGGGCCAGACTGGAAAGGAAAATTCCCAGAAAGTCTGATATGATAGAATCGTATGTTTTCTGAAGAAGATGCTGAGAAATCCTTAATGAATTACTGTTTCAGTATAACTTTTGCAACAGGATACTAAGGGATTGGGGGGGGGGATCATAGATTTTTTGGCAGCTGTTCACCATCATAGCACTTGACAATCTGCTTCTTATTTAGTTTTCTGTTATGTAAAAGCATGGAATTCTCAAGTTAAGAAATATTGATCACTGCATGACAATACATATGTAACAAAACCGTATTGTGTTGAAAAAGCTCTCCTTTTAAAGTGAGATCTCTGACTCTCTTTATTTTGTTATTAAAATGTGTGGGTCTTTTTACTTAGAAAATAATGTGGTTTTGTTAAACATAAGTTATTTAAAGGTTAAAACAATCTTAATTTTAACTATTAATATTATTAAGAACAGATTTTCAACCAAGTACAGCTGAATGCAAACAAGGACAAACTTGGAAAAGAAAATTGGTGGCTGGGGATGCAGAGATGCTTCGAGAGCTGTGTCTTGGCCACAGTGAATAGGTTCACAGCAGCCCTTTGCTACATTGGCAGAACCATACATTTTTGTAAGGTCTGTTGATTTCCCCAGACTTCATGGAATCTAGATCAAGTTTGTCAATTTCCCATTTCTCTTGTGATGATAATCCAACCTAGGGCTGAATTAGGAGCACTGAGGGTATCTGGACTTCATGGCCCTGGTATCCAGCTAGGTGGCTCCTTCTCTGTAGTGTCAATAAATAGGAGACTCTACTCTCTGGACATCATTGTTTTGGGAAGCTTCTGAAACCAGATGTACAGTTATCTAGTTCATTTACCAAACACCTACTAAGCTGAGGGTCAGTCCCTATGCTAGGCAACAGGATGTCATTTTCAGGAAATACGGTTTAAGTCACTGAAATGAACAATCCAAGCCAATTAGGTCATTTAAAATTATTAGATTTTTTTTTTTTTTATAGCTATTGGTAGCTTCCCACATTTAGTGTCAAGGGCTGTACCTTGTCTTTCTCACAATCTTATTACCAGGTTATGGTGAAAACAAGTCTTAGACAAATGCTGCTGACTATGCAAACATTTATTAGCAGCATGCCCAAAAGTCAACTAAGTTCTGAAAGCCCAAGGAAGTCCCAGCTCTCTGGCCTTTCAGATGTTCTGATGGCATCTTGCATCAGAACAAACATTATTTGCAGGAGTCAGTTAACCTATTTGGAGTCAGGTGATTGAAAAGCCTGAGTCAGCGGAGCCTGTTGAGCAATGAGACCTGGCACAGGATTTCACAAGATGGAGGCTGTGAGTTCCCAAAGCCCTCTGTGGGCTCATGCAGGGAAAGGCGGGGCCTCTGTAATCTGTTGAACCAATACACTTAGAGTGGACACCTCCAATTTACCACTAAAAAATCCTTTCTAATTTGCATTGTTATGGTAATTGACAAACCCTCTGGTGTTCACCAGAGAGAAATAGCTGTAGCATCTGTTGTCTTTTGCTTAAGTACTAGCAGGAGTATGTATTCCTGATTAAGGCAATTGACTATCTCTAAGACATAGATCAAAATCAGCATATGCGGGGCGGAGCAAGATGGCGGAGGAGTAGGAGACCTGGATTTCGTCTCCTCTCAGGAATTCAGCTGCATAGGAATCAAACCATTCTGAACACCTACAAACTCAACAGGAGATCAAAGAAAAGAATAGCAACAACTCTCTCATCAGAAAAGCGACCACTTTCTGGAAGGTAGGAGGTGCGGAGAAGTGAATCCGAGGCGATATTCGGGAGGATAGACGGCGGGGGAGGGGCCTCCGTCGGCCGCTTCTGGCAAGTGATAGAACCACGGAGCACAAAATCGGAACTTTTAAAAGTCTGCTCCGCCGAGGGACGTCACTCTGGTGGCTAAGCGGGGGGTGGAACCCTCCGGGACAGTGTGGTCTCGGGACCCTCGGGGTCACAGAAAGACCGGGGGTGCCTGAGTGTGGCGGAGCTCCCAGGTATCAGAGCGGGGAAGCCGGCTGCAGAGGCGGAGCCCAGGCGCGGGCTCTCAGCTCGGGGTTGCCATAAACCGTGATCGGCGGCACAGTCGGGCCACTGCTCCTCCAGCGGGGACCCAACAAGCGGCAGATCCGGGGAGACTCACCTTCCTCCCCCGGGAGGAGCCGCGCGGGAGTGCGCCGCAGGGATCTGCTGGGTTTGGAGACTCCACACGGGGTCGAGTGCCGGATAGAAACGCACGGTCACAGGCCGGGTGAGCACGGAGTGCGGCCGGAGACCGGGGAGACGGGAGTGACTGACGGCTTTTCTCTGGGGGCTCACTGAGGAGCGGGGCCCCGAGTTCTCAGCTCCTCCGGGGCGGAGATTGGGAGGCCGCCATTTTCACTCTCCGCCTCCAAAGCTGTACGGAAAGCTCGCAGGGAACAAAAGCTCCGGAGAGCAATCCCGAGCAGATTACTTAGCCGGGAGGGGGCAAGGGCGGGGCAAATCCACCTCCGGCACAGACATTTGGAAACCACGGCAACAGGCCCCTCCCCAGAAGATCAGCGAGAACAGCCAGCCAAGACCAAGTTTACCGATCAATGAGAACGGCAGAACTCCAGCGCTAGGGGAATACTGCACATAGAATTCATGGCTTTTTTACCATGATCCTTTAGTCTTTCAAAGTTAATTTTTTTTAACTGTTTTTTTTTTTTTGAATTTTTCTTTTTCCCTTTTTCAACCAACATCTTATCAATCCCTTTTTTAAAAAAAACATTTTTATTTTTCATTTCTAGAGTCATATTCTATCCCTTCATAGTAGTTACCCGTATTTTTGGCATATATATATAAGTTGTTCTCTCTTTAAAATTTTGAGATAGTTTCTTCTAACAGATTAAAATATACCCTAAATCTCTAGTATATGGTGTTTTCTATTCCCCTGCCTGATCACATTCTCTCCCTTTTTTTTTCTTTTTTCTGTTTTTAAATCCTCTTCTTTCTTTTTTCAAACAACTTCATATCAATTCCTTTTATAAAATTTTTTATAATTTCCATCTTTACAGTCATATTCCATCCCTTCATCATATCAACCCTTATTTTTGTACATATATAAGTTTTTCTTCCTTTAAAATTTTGGGAGGCACTTTCTTCTAACAGACCAAAATACATGCCAAATCTAGTGTGTGGCACTGATCTATATACCAGCCTGATCATATTTGATCACATTCTGGTTTTTTGTTGTTGTTGTTGTTTTGTTCTGTTTGTTTTTGTTTGTTTTTATCTTTATCTTTTTCTTTTTTTTCTTCTTCTTTTTTCTCTCTTTCCGTTTCTTTTTCCACTGCTTCAGGTCTTTTCTGATTTGTTCAGAGTATATTTTCTGGGGACGTGGTTACTCTGCTAGCATTTTGTTCTCTCATTAATCTATTCTCCTCTGCACAAAATGACAAGATGGAAAAAATCACCTCAACAAGAAGAACAAGAGGTAGTACCGACTGCCAGGGACCTACTCAATACTGACATTAGTACGATGTCAGATCTAGAGTTCAGAATCATCACTTTAAAGATACTAGCTGGGCTTGAAAAAAATATGGAAGTTATTAGAGAAACCCTTTCTGGAGAAGTAAAAGAGCTAAAATCTAACCAAGTAGAAATCAAAAAGGCTATTAATGAGGTGCAATCCAATATGGGGGCGCTAACTGCTAGGATAAATGAGGCAGAAGAGAGAATCAGTAATACAGAAGACCAAATGATGGAAAATAAAGAAGCTGAGAAAAAGAGAGATAAACAACTACTGGATCACGAGGGCAGAATTCGAGAGATAAGCGATACCATAAGACGAAACAACATTAGAATAATTAGGATCCCAGAAGAAGAAGAAAGAGAGAGAGGGGCAGAAGGTATAGTGGAGCAAATTAAAGCAGAGAACTTCCCTAATTTGGGGAAGGAAACAGGCATGAAAATCCAGGAAGCACAGAGAACCCCTCTCAAAATCAATAAAACTAGGTCAACACCCTGACATCTAATAGTAAAACTTACGAGTCTCAGAGACAAAGAGAAAATCCTGAGAGCAGCTCAGGAGAAGAGATCTGTAACCTACAATGGTAGAAACATTAGATTGGCAACAGACCTATCCACAGAGACCTGGCAGGCCAGAAAGGACTGGCAGGATATATTCAGAGCACTAAATGAGAAAAATATGCAGCCAAGAATACTATATCCAGCTAGGCTGTCATTGAAAATTGAAGGAGAAATAAAAAGCTTCCAGGACAAACAAAAACTAAAGGAATTTGCAAACACAAAACCAGCCCTACAAGAAATCTTGAAAGGGGTCCTCTAAGCAAAGAGAGAGCCTAAAAGCAACATAGACCAGAAAGGAACACAGACAATATACAGTAACAGTCACCTTACAGGCAATACAATGGCACTAAATTCCTATCTTTCAATAGTTACCCTGAATGTAAATGGGCTCAATGCCCCAATCAAAAGACACAGGCTATCAGACTGAATTAAAAAACAAGACCCATCGATATGCTGTCTGCAAGAGACTCATTTTAGAACCAAAGACACCCCCAGATTGAAAGTGAGGGGGTGGAAAACCATTTACCATGCTAATGGACACCAAAAGAAAGCTGGGGTGGCAATCCTTATATCAGACAAATTAGATTTTAAACCAAAGACTGTAATAAGAGATGAGGAAGGACATTATATCCTACTTAAAGGGTCTATCCAACAAGAAGATCTAACAATTGTAAATATCTGCCCCTAACATGGGAGCAGCCAATTATATAAGGCAATTAATAACAAAAGCAAAGAAACACATCGACAACAATACAATAATAGTGGGGGACTTTAACACCCCCCTCACTGAAATGGACAGATCGTCTAAGCAAAAGATCAACAAGGAAATAAAGACTTTAAATGACACACTGGACCAAATGGACTTCACAGACATATTCAGAACATTCCATCCCAAAGCAACGGAATACACATTCTTCTCTAGTCCCCATGGAACATTCTCCAGAATAGATCACATCCTAGGTCATAAATCAGGTCTCAACTGGTACCAAAAGATTGGAATCATACCCTGCCTGTTTTCAGACCACAATGCTTTGAAACTAGAACTCAATCACAAGAGGAAAGTCAGAAAGAACTCAAATACATGGAGGCTAAATAGCATCCTACTGGAGAATGAATGGGTCAACCAGGAAATTAAAGAAGAATTAAAAAAATACGTGGAAACCAATGAAAATGAAAACACAACTGTTCAAAATCTTTGGGATGCAGCAAAGGCAGTCCTAAGAGGAAAGTATATAGCAATACAAGCCTTTCTCAAGAAACAAGAAAGGTCTCAAGTACACAACCTAACCCTACACCTAAAGGAGCTGGAGAAAGAACAGCAAATAAAGCTTAAACCCAGCAGGAGAAGAGAAATAATAAAGATCAGAGCAGAAATCAATGAAATAGAAACTAAAAGAACAGTAGAACAGATCAACGGAACTAGGAGCTGGTTCTTTGAAAGAATTAACAAGATTGATAAACCCCTGGCCAGACTTATCAAAAAGAAAAGAGAAATGACCCAAATCAACAAAATCATGAATGAAAGAGGAGAGATCACAACCAACACCAAAGAAATACAAACAATTATAAGAACATATTATGAGCAACTCTATGCCAGCAAATTAAATAACCTGGAAGAAATGGATGCATTCCTAGATATGTACCAACTACCAAAACTGAACCAGGAAGAACTAGAAAACCTGAACAAACCTATAACCACTAAGGAAATTGAAGCAGTCATCAAAAATCTCCCAAAAAACAAAAGCCCAGGGCCAGATGGCTTCCCAGGGGAATTCTACCAAACATTTCAAGAAGAATTAATATCTATTCTTCTGAAACTGTTCCAAAAATAGAAATGGAAGGAAAACTTCCCAACTCATTTTATGAAGCCAGCATTACCTTGATCCCAAAACCAGACAAAGACCTCCATCAAAAAGGAGAATTACAGACCAATATCCCTGATGAACATGGATGCAAAAATTCTCACCAAAATACTAGCCAATAGGATCCAACAGTACATTAAAAGGATTATTCACAACCAAGTAGGATTTATCCCTGGGCTGCAAGGTTGGTTCAACATCCGCAAATCAATCAATGTGCTACTATACATTAACAAAAGAAAGAACAAGAATCATATGATCCTCTCAATAGATGCAGAAAAAGCATTTGACAAAGTACACCATCCTTTCTTGATCAAAACTCTTCAGAGTATAGGCATAGAGGGTACATACCTCAATATCATAAAAGCCATCTATGAAAAACCTACAGCGAATATCATTCTCAATGGGGAAAAACTGAGAGCTTTCCCCCTAAGGTCAGGAACGTGGCAGGGATGTCCACTATCACCACTGCTATTCAACATAGTATTAGAAGTCCTAGCCACAGAAATCAGACAACAAAAAGAAATCAAAGGCATCCGAATCGGCAAAGAAGAAGTCAAACTCTCACTCTTTGCAGATGATATGATACTGTATGTGGAAAACCCCAAAGACTCCACCCCAAAACTGCTAAAACTCATACAGGAATTCAGTAAAGTGGCAGGATATAAAATAAATGCACAGAAATCAGTGGAATTCGTATACACCAACAACAAGACAGAAGAAAGAGCAATTAAGGAGTCGATTCCATTTACAATTGCACCCAAAACCATAAGATACCTAGGAATAAACCTAACCAAAGAGACAAAGGATCTGTACTCAGAAAACTATAAAATACTCATGAAAGAAATTGAGGAAGACTCAAAGAAATGGAAAAACGTTCCATGCTCATTGATTGGAAGAACAAATACTGTGAAGATGTCAATGCTACCTAGAGCAATCTACACATTCAATGCAATCCCTATCAAAATACCATCCACTTTTTTCAAAGAAATGGAACAAATAATCCTAAAATTTGTATGGAACCAGAAAAGACCCCGCATAGCCAGAGGCATGTTGAAAAAGAAAAGCAAAGCTGGCGGCATCACAATTCCGGACTTCCAGTTCTATTACAAAGCTGTCATCATCAAGACAGTATGGTACTGGCACAAAAACAGACACATAGATCAGTGGAACAGAATAGAGAGCCCAGAAATGGACTCTCAACTCTATGGTCAACTAATCTTTGACAAAGCAGGAAAGAATGTCCAATGGAAAAAAGACAGTCTCTTCAACAAACTGTGTTGGGAAAATTGGATAGCTACATGCAGAAGAATGAAACTGGACCATTTCCTTACACCACACACAAAAATAGACTCCAAATGGTTGAAAGACCTCAATGTGAGACAGGAGTCCATCAAAATCCTAAAGGAGAACACAGGCAGCAACCTCTTTGACCTCAGCCGAAGCAACTTCTTCCTAGAAACATCACCAAAGGCAAGGGAAGCAAGGGCAAAAATGAACTATTGGGACTTCATCAAGATAAAAAGCTTTTGCAAAGCAAAGGAAACAGTCAACAAAACCAAAAGACAACCGACAGAATGGGAGAAGATATTTGCAAATGACATATCGGATAAAGGGCTAGTATCCAAAATCTATAAAGAACTCATCAAACTCAACACCCAAAGAACAAAGAACGCAATCAAGAAATGGGCAGAAGACATGAACAGACATTTTTCCAAAGAAAACATCCAAATGTCCAAGAGACACATGAAAAAGTGCTCAATATCGCTCGGCATCAGGGAAATCCAAATCAAAACCTCAATGAGATACCACCTCACCCCAGTCAGAATGGCTAAAATTAACAAGTCAGGAAACGACAGATGTTGGCGGGGATGCGGAGAAAGGGGAACACTCCTACAGTGTTGGTGGGAATGCAAGCTGGTGCAGCCACTCTGGAAAACAGTATGGAGGTTCCTCAAAAAGTTGAAAATAGAGCTACCATATGATCCAGCAATTGCACTACTGGGTATTTACCCCAAAGATACAAAAGTAGGGATCTGAAAGGGTACGTGCACCCCGATGTTTATAGCAGCAATGTCCACAATAGCCAAACTGCGGAAAGAGCCAAGATGTCTATCGACAGATGAATGGATAAAGAAGATGTGGTATATATACACAATGGAATATTATGCAGCCATCAAAAGGAATGAGATCTTGCCATTTGCAACGACGTGGATGCAACTGGAGGGTATTATGTTGAGCGAAATAAGTCAAACAGAGAAAGACATGTATCATATGACCTCACTGATATGAGGAATTCTTAATCGCAGGAAACAAACTGAGGGTTGCTGGAGTGGGGGGTGGGGTGGGAGGGATGGGGTGACTGGGTGATAGACACTGGGGAGGGTATGTGCTCTGGTAAGCGCTGTGAAGTGTGCAAGACTGTTGAATCTCAGATCTGTACCTCTGAAACAAATGATGGAATATATGTTAAGAAAAAAAAAGAAGAAGGTAGCAGAAGGGGAAGAATGAAGCAGGGGAAATCGGAGGGGTAGACGAACCATGAGAGACGATGGACTCTGAAAAACAAACTGAGGGTTCTAGAGGGGAGGGGGGTGGGAGGATGGGTTAGCCTGGTGATGGGTATTGAGGAGGGCACATTCTGCATGGAGCACTGGGTGTTATGCACAAACAATGAATCATGGAACACCACATCTAAAACTAATGATGTAATGTATGGGGATTAACATAAGAATAAAAATAAATAAATAAAAAAACATATTTACCAAAAAAAAAAAAATCAGCATATGCATTTATATCATATCATCTATGCTGAAGTATTTTACACCAAACTACCTACCACATAATAGTGTTATATATTGTTGACCCTTGAACAATGCAGGGTTAGAGGCATCGACCCCTGTGCAGTCGCGAATCCATATACAACTTTTGACTCCACAAAACCCTAACGACTACTGGCCTACTGTCGACCAGAAGCCTTACCAGTTCCTTAGTCAATTAACATGTGTTTTGTATGTTGTATGTTTTTTTTTTAAAGATTTTATTTATTTATTTGAGAGAGAGAATGAGATAGAGAGAGCATGAGAGTGGGGAGGGTCAGAGGGAGAAGCAGACTCCCCGCTGAGCAGGGAGCCCGATGTGGGACTCGATCCCAGGACTCCAGGATCATGACCTGAGCCGAAGGCAATCGCTTAACCAACTGAGCCACCCAGGCACCCTATATGTTGTATGTTTTACATACTATATTCTTACAATACAGTAAGCTAGAGAAAAGAAAATGTTATGAAGAAAATCATAAGGAAGAGAAGATACAGGACGCCTGGGTGGCTCAGTCGGTTAAGCATCTGCCTTCGGCTCAGGTCATGATCCCAGGGTCCTGGGATTGAGCCCTGCATCAGGCTTCCTGCTCAGCAGGGAGCCTGCTTCTCCCTCTGCCTGCCTCTCCCCCTGCTTGTATGCTCTTTCTCTCTGACAAATAAATTTTTTTTTAAAAAAAGGAAGAGAAGATAACGTTTACTGTACTCTACTGTATTTATCAAAAATTTCCATGTATAAGTGGACCCGTGCAGCTCAAATCCATGTTGTTCAAGCGTCAACTATACAATCAAGTTTTCATCTTTGTGAAATGGGAATAATAAAGGTGCTGATCTCAGAGATGGTGAAGATTAAAATAAAAAAAGATGGTGTTGCTTAGCACCATGTCAGGCACATAGCAAGTTCTCCATGTAAATGCTCATCATTTTTATCTAGAAACTCAGAATAACATTATTTATTGTTATTTATTGACACAGGGTCTTGTGGAATGAATTCTGCCTTTTCATGTTAGACTTGCCAAATTCTGACACTCTCCAAAAGAAGGGGGGTAGAGAAGATCATACATATATGTCCCTTCCCAACAGAAGTGTGTCCCCGAGTTGCTCCCATTCTTTGCGCCGCACTCTCTACTCTGTGTCCTGTCTGGAAGCTCCATTCCATGCTCGGGAATGAGAAAGAAAAAAAAAAAAAAGTCCACCGATGCCCTTGGCCGTCACTGTCTCAGAAGTGTCTATGGCAGCATCTTAGAGCAACAACCAGAGTTAGCGTAATTATAGTGCTGGAAGCTGCTGTGGTCCCATTCTTGTGCTGTGGCCAGCAGGTGTGAACCAAAAAGCCTCAGAGGAATGGCTGAGCCATGAAAGCTACTGGGGATCTTTGGAAGCATCCTTTTTGGTGCCTCTACTGTGCAGTAGGCCAGGCCTCCCATGCAGCACAGTAAGAATAATAGGTGCAAGAGCCACTGGTATGGGGCAGTTACCATGCACCCCACATTGTGCTAAGTGCTTTTGCATCCCTGGTCAGCGAGTTCTCTTGTCTCCATTCTCCAGAAGAGGAAGCCAAGACTTCAAGAGATTGAGAGGAATTTGCCCAAAGAGTTGGTATACTCAGGGGAACAAAAGGGCTTCAACCCTCAGGTGCCTGCCTGGCTGGGAGGCCTGTGCTCTCTGATGGGGTGTGGGCAGATATCTCCCCTATATGTATGTGCTCTGATGAGGTGCCAGCCCAGCGGGGTGCATTACAGAGTGCCGGAGTCTTTAAAATGCTTGATATGAGGTTAGAAATGGCCTCTCCATTCCCGTCAGCCTGAGGGACATTGCTTCTACTGAATTTTGAAAAGCCATGGTACCTGCTTTGAGATATGAAGACACCAGAGCCTGACTTGTCCTGAATCCTATCTCATAGCATTGGCAGCCTAAGATAGGAAACTTGAACTTTTGCAACATGTCTGTCTCACGTGGAGAGTTCTCTGTGCTGTATTAAGTGACAGAAGGAAAACTCAGCTCATCCTACTTACAAAAGAAACCCCAGCATTCCTGGGTTTGAAATGAGTTGTAACAATTCTATTTGATGGGCTTTTAAATATCCTGGAATTTGCATTTTGAATGTGTTACGCATCACAAAAGGATTCCGATGGTGCTATCACAGCAAACACTGTAATCACATCCTATAATTTATATAACTCCCAACTGCCTACTGTCAAACATCATGATATGCTGTTGCTGATAGGCACAGGGCTTCTCTCCTGAAGGAAATTAAGGGTACTGAGTCAAACTCCTTGGGGGCATTTTTAATGACTTTGTATGGAAAGTCTGGCCACCTTGATGGGTAGTCAGGTGAGTCAAGCTTTGGGTTAATAAGTAGATCTAAACCTCAAATATGAAATTAAACAAGCCAACAAACGTGTCCTGAGGGCAAGCCATCACAGAGTGCGCTATGCTTGGAACCCAAGGAAGTTGAGCAATCTGGGAGCCCCTGCACTTCACAGAGCAGCAGGACCTGTGGCTCATGCTGGAGGCCTTCTAGGAGGGGGTCCAATTAAGCTTGGGGTTCAGAAACCTTGCCTGTGTCTGAACGTTTGCTCACATTCTGCTTTGGATGGGGCCAGGAGGGGAAGCGGTGACGTCATCAGGCATTTCATTACTGAACTCTGCTTTTTCTTCCCACAAATAATCAACCTCAGTTGTTTTTCTTTTTTTAGAATAGTCAGATTTAACCTCTTCCCTCCATGCTCAATCACTGCCAAGTGTTCACCTCCAAATCAGAATTCCTCGGGAAAGGTTTGGGGCCGCAAGGACGTGAAAGAGCAGCCCCAGGTCAGTGCCTGGAATGGAGAGACAGAACAAAATTGCTCTGTGTAAGAAAATAGGACAAATGCAAAAAAAAAGCAGGCTTGCCTCCTGAGAGAAGACAGGGAATGTCAAGCTTATTAGTGAGAGGGCAGGGGCCTGACCCCAGAGGCACAAAGCAACTGGAGACCCTTGTAATGGCAGGGATAGCTCTTATTTAATTTTATGTTATTTTCTATGCTGCAGCCAATCACATTTTCTCAAAGGCCTCAGAGAAGTAGTGTTGGAGGGCAAACTGTGGGAAAGTTCCAGGTTTTTTCTTGTCTACATTCTTGGGAAGGGATGGAGGGGGTGGACATATGGGGGGGTGGGGTTCTCTGCAATGGAATGAATTCAGCAGGAGCAGAAGATCAGAACCATTGGTGGCTGGAGACCTGGAGGCCCCATCCTTCCCTAAGATCCCAGCAGCCTCCAACAGAACCATGGGGCTTCCCCTACAATGGGAGGGGCCCGGGTCAGGTATATCTAAGTCTGGCTGTTAGAATATCTTGACTGAAATGTATGTTTCTGCCAGAAGCTCCATAGGTTACAAAATTCAGAGAAAGGGTCAGGAGATAACACTTCTGGGCTTCTCCTACTATGTCATAGAAGGTTCGCTCCTTAGTTTCTCCTATTGAAAAATGGGAAGACTGGTCTAGACAAAGACTGCCTGGTCTAGAACAGGGGATCTCAAAATCTGACATCTAGCCATGTATGAATTTCAGGCAGTCTGTGATCCCTCCCATGGAAACGTGTATATGAACAGGTACAGCTATCCATCGTTCCCCACAAATGTTGAGAACCACTGGAATAGATCTCTGAGGTCTAGTCTAGCTATATGGGCCTGTTTTTGTGTTATTTTGTTGTGAATTGCCTCACTCTACCTAAATGGCAAGAAAAATACATTAATCATTTGTTGTGGGGATGTTCAGAAGCCAACAAGCCCAAACACAGATCCTGCTTTGCATGTCATATTATACAAAGATGTCATTGACTTAGGAGAGAGACGGGCCTACTAGAGACAGTCATGACTGATACCAAAGAATAGTGACCTGAAAATCCAGTGAACCCTACCATCTTAATCTTGGCAAATGAGGCAACACCTATGTCACTGGGTTTGAGTTGCAAGTCTTATTGATCCGCTCCCAAAATACATCTCAAATTTCTCTTCTTGCCATTTGCAGTGTGCATCCCACCCTCTCTCCTGCTTAGACCATGCCTGTTGACTCCCAACTGGTCTTCTGGCTCTACTCTTACACCTCTAGGCTCCCTCCCTGCCTTTGTCTCCGTTCCTTGGAGGTGAGCACCCACCACCACCTGCTTTTAGGGCCCTCACTTGGCTGACTCCCACTTCATCTTTGGGTCTTAAATTACAGATTCCTTCCCTGACTCAACCGCCAAATAGAAAGGGACCACCTATTAGTCTTTCATAAAATCTGTTCTTGTTCTCAATAGTATTGCACACATCTTATTATTACATATTGCTTGGACTATTTTAAAAATTGTCTCTCTGGCTTACTCTAAATTATGCATGGTAGTGATCTGACTTTTTTTTTTTTTGGCCATTGTATTCCCAATATCTAATATGATACCATACAAATAGTAGGAGGGATCACTAATGGTAGAGAGGAGAGGAAAAATACTTTTTACTCTACCCTCTTTGGTTTAATGACATGGACCCTGCAAATTTAACGGACAAAAGATAAATCAATAGGAAGAAAGGTTCATTATGTGTGTGTACGGAGGCCTCCATACAGAAAAAAATGAAGACTCAGAGGCAGTTAGGTCCAGGGGTGGGAAGATGGAGATGGGACTTACACACCATTTTAACAACAAGTGATACATTTGTGGAGAAGTGACAAGACAGAGGAAAATGACTGGGCTTCTACAGGTGGTAAATTGTGGAAAGGTAAATATTGGGGAACAAATGGAAGTTTGGGTTATTTTAGTAAAGTTTGTTTTGCAGACTCAATCTTATGCAGTCTCTGGGATGATGAGAGTGTTTCTCATGATTAAGAGCCATTCTCCTGTTCCTGGTATGGGAAAAGAAAGGAGGGCACCTTCACAGAGGGAAATTTATACCCTACCTTTAGGCAGAAAGGGGGAGGGTGGAGAGCTTTTCCTGCATCTGCTGTTTTTCAAGTGCCTTCAGCTCAAAATAATCCTTATGCCAAAGGGGCATATTTTGGGGTAGCATATTCTAATACCCTTCAGGTAAATAATATTCACTTAGGGTAACACAATTTGATTCTTGTTGTAGTTGAATCTGTTTGCCTGACACTTATTCATTTGTTAAGTATCTTTTTAAGAGTACTGCCTCCTCGAGGACCTGTCCCACCTCTGGCTTCATGGCCCACTTAAAACAGTATGATTATCTTTGATTTACCTTCATGTCTTCCCAATTTATACCATCCAAGAATAAGAACCAAGTCTTCATGTCCATGCCCAGTATTCTTCCCTGGCTCAGGGGCTGATGCTTAGTAGATATTTAGTAAGTAAATAAAGGGCAAAGAACTGCATAGGCTTAAAACTAAAAAAGATGTGAAGGTGATGAGTTTATGACTCAGTTATAACACTGGGGATGAACTGTTTGCAAGTTCACATTCATATGACCCATGCATGGTTAAACACATACACGCACACACACACCTGATTTTACATGTGAATATTAACACTGGGGCCACATATGGTGGGTGATACCATAAGGAGCCTGTATCTCATTTATCTTTGCATGTGGTCTGCATACCCAATATTCCTATGGATGCTCATTGTGTGATTGAGTGGATGAGTTCATCAATATATGACTTAAACTTGCTATCTTTTATTATATTAGGTTTACAGATTTCCATATATGGGGATGCAGAAGCCATGTTATTTGAAAGAACTGTAGGTTTTACTCATTAATTTCAGCTAAGCGGAAGAAAGATGAAAACAACCAAATCTTACCATTCCCATGTTTCTGAGCTTTTCTCTTGTGGTGGGTGTTTGCTGCACACACATAGTTGAATGAGTGTGCAAAATTCACAGCACATTTCATGACAATCACCTTGAATTTCAGAGCAACTCAATTCAGAAATAGCTCATTTGAGTTAGTTATGGGTAACATGTTATCAAAGTAACAATATGATCTGAATCTCTTGGGTTAAACTACCTTATCAGCTCAAATCCATTGCTTCAAAAAATCTTTCAAGCCCCTATTATTAATTAACTTAGGGCACCATTAGGATATTTTTAAGAACTCTAAATCACCATGAATCTTTCCTTTTCTCTTAAAAATTTGGGCCAGAAGCACAATTGATTTCTACCTATGAAACTGGAAGGTAGATGTTGATAGTCTTCCTTTTATTTAGCAATTCCCTACTCTTTACTGTGGGCTTCCGATGGCAACCACTGTAGACTGCTCTGTCCCCAAACTGTTACTGCAGTTGCTGTGGACTTCCTTATTAATGGGAACTCTGTTGTATTCTCTGACTCCGTATTTTCTGTAATCCTTTAACTGTCTGATCTCATGTGTCAATCATGACATAGCTGTGGGTCAGAAGGGCTTTGAGAATCCTTTTATTTTTGTATCAGGGTTGGGCTTTTATGATCTTAAGGAAAGCTGCTGCTTGACATAGTGAATCATTGTCCACCGCTTCTCAATCTGTTGAGGTGACTATGGTTGGCTGATTCTCCATATGGGCTTTACCTGGATATTCCTTCCCGGATTGTCCAGGAAGGTTGCACCGCCTCAAGTACTCAGTGTCCAAGTGTGGGGGAACATCTGTCACAGTGCCCAGACAGCTAGTGCCTTTGAGACTCCTGATGTCTCTGTACCAACTGCCTTACTCTTAGTATCCATTGGGGGAACCAGTCAGTGGTGTCTCAAAAACTCACTTTTGATATTCCCCAAATGAGAAGGAACGGGGAGTGTGGGGATACTGAGGAACTGACCTTTGTCCCTCTCAACACTGTGCTGTCACACACCACCTCCCCCCCCCGCAGGAATTGCTGCAGCCTTGACAACTAAGGGACGTTGGGGAAAGAATCACTGAGTTACTGAAGCCTGAGATCGAATCTCTGCTCTGTCCCTCCTTGGTCATGTGCTCAATATAAATCACTTCCCTTTTCTGGACCTCAGTTTCCCTACTTGGTAGGGCCAGATGCTATATAAATTATAATATGTAATACAAAATTAATGTGGTGATACTATGGATATTAAAAATATTCACATTACAATAGCCATTGCAGTGATGACTCAGTGCACCGAATTTAGTCCCAGTAAGTATTTCCAGATATTTAGTGCTAAAAGGTTTCTCCATCAATTCTCAGTATCTACTATGTAGAAGACATTGAATAAGCTTTGTGGAGTGAAGAACAATACCATTGCCTAGGTCCATGCAATACTGATTGAGTAACACAAAATAAGGGTAATAATTGCATCCACATTTATTGGATACTTACTATTGACCAGGCACACTTCAAAAAGCTGGACACATAACTCTGTGTCAGATTTTCTCTAACTAATGTAACATTAATACTGTATTTAAATATAAAATTAAATCTCTAATTCGGTATAAATACACAACAGTCTTAAAAGATAGGAGCTACTGTTACCTCTGTTTGCAAATGGTGAAACAGAGGCACTGAAAGACAGAATAACTTTCCCAAATATCCATTAGAGGTCTTTGCTTAAAGAAAAAACAAAAAATGATTGTCCTTTCTCAGGTAGAATGTGTATGTTTTAAGAGAAAACCAGTGAGTTATTTGAGCATTAAGACACTAGCCTTGAGCCTGAACACCCTTGAGTTGCTCTGTATGTAGAGAGCAGTGTGATATTGGAATTCCTTTATGACCACCACAGGGAGACTCCTGACACTGCAAAGTTATCCTATGCTTGGTCCTGAAGGAAGTTTGCGAGCACATCCAAGGCCCCGGTTCTCCCAGACCTGTGTGCACTGCCGTATTCGTTGAGCAGGCTGCAAAAATCCACGTGGCCATGGCTAAAGTCACACTGTTTTGCCAAGCATGCTTTCTTCCCCTCTTAATGGAGAAACCTATGGTTATCTGGATGGAAATTTAATCTGTGCCTCTGATTCATTTACTCATTACTCATTAAATTGCTATTTAGTTCTAGCTATATGAGCTGTTAGAGCTTTCCCTAAAGCTCCTCTAAACCAAAAGTGGATTATGGTCACATTCAGTGAGGCCAATCGGAGTCAGATCTAACGTGAATGGAGCTGGGGTTTGCGAGTTCTGTGAGGCTGAACGAGTGAAGGCACACAGGCTGTGTCATGCATTAGCGCCTGTCCTTCTGTCTTTTGACAACCCCCACTATGTTCTCAAAAAAAAATTACAATATGGAGTTTTTGGAGAAAGAGTCCAACTTCTTTTATATGAGGAATGGGTGCTCTTTCCTTCCTAATAAGGTATTTGTGCCACTTACGGAGGTGGCAGGGGTGTCTCATGCTGGTTAGGGATGCAACCCCAGAGCCAGTGGGCCTGGCTTCGAATGCCCCATGCCACTTAGATATGTCATCTGGGACTGTTGGCTTAACCCTTCCTTCTGTGCTTCTAGTTTCATCGTATACGAAAGGGATGAAGATAGATTCTTTGCCGCTGGGATATTGTAGGGATAGTCGATGGAGCGTCCTCCCTTAGCGACCTGCCTCCTCCCCTCACCAGCTGGTTTTGTGGCAGCCGAAGCAGGGCTGCTATTGCAAGCCAACGACGTAACATCCGCGTGTTATTTATCATCCAGGGGCGCAATGTAAATGTTTGGAGGGGCCCAGCTGGTGAAGCAAGCGTGGAGGACTCTGGGTATGAAAAAAGAGTGATTGGGGTTGGGGCACGGTAGTGACCTAGAACATGCATGCATCACCTAAAGGTATGCATTTCAACATTTTAAAAGTAGCTGATGGCCAAGTGAAACTAAGGGAATAATCTGTGAGAGGCTAGAAATGCCTTTTGCCAGATTATGCCATTCCCAGTTCTGCTTTGCCACCTTCTCCTGATCTCCAGAATCCACTTCTATCTTCAAATTTTAGAAGCCCCTGGCACCTTCCTCCCTGTGCACAAGGACTCCAGCAGCTAGAAAAGCATCTCAGTCTCTACACTTGCACCTACAGACCCTGTCACCATCTCTCACTGCCACGGAGAGCTGACACTGCGCTGTGTGGCCTGCAGTCCTGTGGCCACAGAGCATCACCTAGAAGGGGCTTCCCTTTCTTGGCCATGCTCAGGGGTGTGTGTTGCTAGGCAGTGCCAGACAAGGTGAAAAGAGATTGTGCAATCTCGGGCTGTCTGACCTGAAAACCCTCGCCTGAAGCCCAGGGTCCTAGCCTCTGTGGTGTTTCCCCCGGTCACTGCCTCTGGGCACTGGAAGATTTTACTGTGTAGTCTTTATCCTGTATTTAGTCTTTACTTAACTTTTAGTCTATGGAGTTCGTCAAAGAGGAGTTTATTCCTCTGAGCTCTATTACTCAGCAGCATGCCTGCACAGGATAGATGCTCGGGAACCATGTCCGGGTCACTTGATTCTTTATGCCCTCCATCACCAAGAATTGGCTAATATTCATTCGCACATGGCAGGATTGGGGGCATGACAGGAAGCTGTCCTCACCCATTTCTTGGTCTCGCTCAGTGTTTAATAAGAATATGAAGAATTGGCAGAGGGTGTACAAACCACCGAGACCATGGTGAGTGAGGACAGGCATTGTCTATTCAGAGCAGGTGGGAAGATAGAAACATGGTGATGAAGTAGCAAGGAAGAGAAATCCAAGTTCAATTCACATGTGATTAGACACTTTCCATTTTTAGCCTCATGGCTTACATTTGCATAATTCTTTTAAAAAGAAAAATTAATTATTTATGACTATAGCTTTTAACCAAACTGTGCATTTAAAGTAATCACTCTGGGTAATTTAAATAAAATCTTTTCTGTAAGCAGTTTATGCTCATTAGAATGAGAAAACTGTTGGTTTATTCAATTAAAAGGACATTATTGCCAGTTTGGATTCTCTCTCTCTCTCTCTCTTTTTTTTTTTTTTCACTTCAAAATAGAGGGCAGCCACATAGAGACAGATGGGACTTAATTAACTTGTCTCAAAAGTGACCAGATTTTGCTTTTTATTTATTTTTTAAATTTTCAAGATGATAGATTCCAAAAGCCTTTTCAAAAACCAAACCACTATTTTAGAATATGGAAAAGAAGTTCTGCCCTTTACTCTGAAAGGCAGTGGGTACAGAAATAAGCTTGTTCCCTGGGAAACATGCAGGACTTCCTCCCAAGCCCGGCACAAGACAAAAAAGATGGTTAAAGCTCTCCCATACTGTGCTCTTTAAAAATACAAAACCATTGCACCTGCTTGGTGCTTTCGTAGGTGACATCCTTCTCTGTAGTTAAAAAGGTTCTTCCCATGAAGCCTACCATGATTTCAGGATATGACTTGGTTAGTTCCCTGAAAATCTGTGGGGATCCATGATACATTCTGAGAAGCATGCTGCCTGGGTTGTCTGCCCAGAGCATGGCGGGTATGGAGTACTGCACTCAAGGGTGTGCAAGTAACCAATGCCACAGGTCCCTCCTACATACATGTTGGGGTGAAGTGCCTGGAAGCCACAGATCTGCTTCCATCCCAGAAGCAAGATGCAAAGCTGATACAAGCAGTATCAACAGCCTTGGCATTAGGGGATCATGGGGAGTATGTTGGATGGCCCAGGCATGCTTCCATCACAGACTTGCTTTGTCGAAGCCCTTTGGGTCTTCTGGACCTCTAAAATGTTGAATTGAATAGCTGTCTTTTTTTTTTTCCTTCTTGATTAGCAAAACTCTTTTATTTAAATGAAATCATAACAGCTATCACCTGTAAAATAAAGAGCAGCTCTGACTAAATTAGGGTCAAAAGCCCCTGTTGATCGGTGTCTCTGGTTCACGGAATTTTGGGGGCTCCTCACACCTGAGTTCATGAACCACTGGTATAGATAGTTGATGATATGCTGTCTCAGTGAATCAGGTCTCTTTGGCTGTGACAGAAATCCAGCTCAGCCAGACTTATATGATTAAGGAGAATCTATTCGAACATAAAACTGAAGTGTTGATGTGTAATCTCTTCAGGCATGACTGGATCTATGTGCCCAACTGCTGTTAGAAATCTGCCTCTCACCATCTCTGGGCTCTGTTTTCCTCTGTGTGGCTTTATTCTCAGGTGAGATATCCCTTTCTGATGTCAAGACAGTCACCGACAGCTCCAGGTTTGCATCCTACTGCTGGAGTCCCTTGTCCCCAGAAGAAAGAAATCTCTCTCTTTGTGGTTCTAGCTAAGGCCCCGGTGCTGACTCTCAGGGCTTCAAGCCCATGCCTATCTCTGCCTGAACCATTCACAGTGGGATGGAGTGTTCTGATTGGCCAGGTGTGAGTCACATGTCTACCCGTGGATTGGGGCGGTGGGGAGGGTGGAGTCAGCCGCAATCCCGCCACAAGACCTGAGAAAAGGGGATGGTTTTTGTCTCCTAGGCAAATCAAAGTGCTATTACTGAAAGAAGGGGGAGTTTTTATTCAGGCAAAAAGCAGCTGTTCTATCTAGCTCCCTTCTAGATCTAGCAGTCTGTGCTACTTTCTTCTGCATCTGTGGAGATTTTGTTCAAGTCAGGTGATAGCGGACTTGGATCTCTGGGGGGAATAAACCAATGTTTGTACAAAGGGGAAAAGGACTGGTGGGGATGGGCAGGAACAGAGGAGAAGAAAATGGAAGATAGAAAATGCCAACCGCTCTTAACCATTCTTAGTGCAGTCATCTTTCTAGGAAGGAAATGAGTCAATTATATTTGTCCTGTTATCATAAATATTTGCTTGCTCACCCCCTCCTATGTCCTGTGCTGCACGGCAGTGGGAGCCAAGGCTGTACAGGTTTTATTCCTCTACTTCCTGTACTCTTTGCAGCTGTTTGGCAAGAGTTCCGTAAGCTCGTGTTTCAACCAACTCTTGTATAAATGCCCAGAATTCATGGCTGATTGAGCTACTTGAGCTTTGCAAATGTAGACATTGGGGAGCTATCTTTGCGAAAGGTTTCATAGCGAGATGGTTTTGGCTATGTGACCCATACATACCAAACCCTGACCTCAAATGTCTTCCTGAGAGAAGCGGAGGTACTGGGGACAAATCATCATTTTGTGAAGATGGCACCAGAAGCTCTGGTAGCCCTGTGCTAGAACCCTGGTATGTGGCCTGGTACCACACTCAGGACACCTTTTGTCTAGATCAGCGCATGCAGTGCCTTTGCAGAGAAAGTTGGGTTGATAGCCCAGCTTTGCCACTCACCACACACACTAGCTTGTTCTGGTCCCTCTCATGAGGTGCGGGTTCCTCTTTCGTAAAACAGGGATTATGATTTTACCTTCGGGTACCACTGTTGCTTACACCACACCCTCAAACATAATGGTGTGAAACAACCACTTTGATGTGCTCACAAATGCTGTGGCAGGAATCTGGACACGGAACATCAAGGCTGACTTCCCTCTACTCCACAACATCTGGGGTCCTCACTATGAAGACTCAACTGTAAGGGTAGCTCAGTGCCTAGGGGCTGGATCGCCCAGAAGTATCTTTAGTCACATGTCAGGTGGTTCATACTGGCTGTTGGCCAGAACCTCAGGTGAGCTGTCTGCAGGATACCTGTACTGGACCCACCTACATTGTCTTTTCATGCAGTTGCCTTGCATGGGCTGGTTTGAGCTTCCTCACAACATGATAGCTGGGTTTCCAGAGCAAGGCAGAAGTGCATGATATGTTATAATCTGTCCCTGGAAGTCACATGGTTCCATTTTCCCCATACTCTCTATTGAGGCGATCACAAAGGGGTGGGGACATAGACTTTATAGGAGGAGTGTCAACATTATGCTCTAAATAAGTGTGGCGTGGGAGATACAGTTATGGCCCACTTTGGAAAATGCAGTCTTCCATATGACAGATTATACTGATTGATATCAATTATGAGAATGTCATAATAACTTTGCCTTCCTGTAATAAACACTGTTGGTCAAGATTTTTTTTTTCTTTTTGTATGTTGCTGGATCTTTACTTCTGTGTTCACAAAGGATATCAGTCTGTAGTTTGGTGGTGGTGGTGGTGGTGGTGGTTTTTATTTTTGTAGTTTGTCAAGTTTTGGTGATAGCCATGTAAAAAAAATGATTTGAGAAGTATTTCCTTCTTTATCTTATGAAAAGTTTGTGTAAGATTGCTCTATTTTTCCTTGAATATTGTTAGCATTCACTAATGAGACCATTTGACCCCAGACCTTTCTTTGTGGGGAAGTTTTTAATTCCAAATTCATTTTCTTTTACAGAACTAAGACTTTTTAAGTTTTATACTTCTTATATTAATTTTGCTCATTTGTTTTTTAAGGAACTTGTCTATTTCATCTAAGTTGTTGAATTTATGAGCATAAGGATGTTCATAATATTCTCTTATCCCTTTAATGTATTTAGGATCTATGGTGCTATCCCCTCTTTCATTCCTGATATTGACAATTTATTATCAGTCTAGCTCTACATTTTCAACTTGGGGGGGGATGTTTTCAAAGAAGCAGCTTTTGGTTTCACCAGTCTTACTCTTTAGTTTGTTCATTTTCTGTTGCATTGTATGTTGCTCTTATTTTTAGTTTTTCTAAAATTTTCTCCTGATTATATTGTGATTAATTTGGTCTTTTTTTTCTTAAGGTACAGCTTTGACTATTGATATTACACTTTTCTCCTTTTCTATTATAAACTTTTGAAGCTACATGTTTCTTTCTAAGAACTACTTTAGCCACATATCACAATTTTTGATAGTTGCATTTTCATTTTTATTCAGTTCAAAATATTTTCTAATGTTGCTTGTGATGAGGGGATTTTGTGATACATTGGTTATTTAGAAGTGTGTTATTTTCCAAATACCTCCAGATTTTACTAGATATATTATTGTTACTGATTTCTAACTTGATTCTCTTGTGTTTAGAGAATATATCCTATTATTCAATAATTTTGTTTCCTGGGCACCTGGGTGGCTCAGTTGTTAAGTGTCTGCCTTTGGCTCAGGTCATGATCCTAGGGTGCTGGGATCGAGTCCCACATTGGGCTCCCTGCTCAGCGGGAAGCCTGCTTCTCCCTCTCCCACTCCCCCTGCTTGTGTTCCCATTCTCGCTGTCTCTCTCTCTGTCAAATAAATAAATAAAATCTTTAAATAATAATAATAATAATTTTGTTTCCTGACACTTGTTTTATAGCCTAGCATATGGGCTTTCTTGGTGAATATTTCATATTTGTACATGAAAATAATGTGTATTCTGCATTTACTATGCCCCTTCTTCTAGAAATATCAACTGGGTGAAAATCTCTGATAATGTCGTTCATGTCTTTTATATCTTTACTTTCTGTCTAGTTGTTTTATCAACTGCTGAGAGGATTGTTGAAATCACCAGTGAAAATTCTAAATTTATCTGTTTCAGTTTTTGATTCTGCCAGTTTTTGCATTATGTATTTTGAAGCCTTATTATTAGCAGCACACATTATGTCTTCTTGATGAATTGACCATTTTATTATTATGAACTATTTTTATCTCCTGTAATATTCCTTGTCTTGAAGTCTATTTTGTTTGATATTAATATAGCCACCCAACTTCCTATTGTTTTGTATTGTTTTATTTATATTGTGGCATATATTTCCATTTTTTTTTACCTTTAACCTACATCTCTTTTTACTTAAGAGGTATTTTTTGTAGGCAAAATATAGTTGGGTCTCTTTTTCTTTCTATCCAGTCTGACAGTCTCTACTTTTTAAATGGTGTATTTAATCCACTTACATTTTTTTAAAGATCTATTTATTTACTTTAGAGAGAACACACAGGGGTAGGGGCAGAGGGAGAGAGAGAGAATCTCAGGCAGATTCCCCGCTGAGCATGGAGCCTAATGTGGGTCTTGATCTCGTGACCCTGAGATCATGACCTGAGCTGATATCCAGAGTTGGATACCTGGGGCGCCTGGGTGGTTCAGTCGTTAAGCGTCTACCTTCAGCTCACGTCATGATCCCAGGGTCCTGGGATTGAGCCCCACATCGGGCTCCCTGCTCGGTGGGAGGCCTGCTTCTCCCTCTCCCACTCCCCCTGCTTGTGTTCCCTCTCTCGCTGTGTCTCTCTGTCAAATAAATAAAATCTTTAAAAAAAAAAAAAACAAAAGTTATATATGGATTTCTGATTGCACGGGAGGTTGGTGCCCCTAACCACTTTATCTCCACTATTGGCCTATTAGCTAAGTTGTACCTCTTAGTTGTGTCCTTCGAGTGGTTGCTCTAGTGTAACAATTTGTATCTTCAACTTTTCACATCTCCCTTTCTCATAATGGAAGCAACTTACAACAGTATACTCCCATGCTCTCCTTCCATCCTCTGTGCTACTATTATTGTACTTTTTACTCCTACATATATTATAAACCCCACATAATACATTGTTTTTATTTCACTTAAAATAGTTAATTAAAAAGTGAGGAAAAAATCTCATGTTTATCCACATATTTTCCATTTCTGGTCCTATTTATTCTTTTATATAGAATCAAGCTTGCATCTGGAATCATTTTCCTTCAGCCTGAAGAACTTTTTTTTTTTAAATCTTTTCTAAAGTGCAACTCTGCTGACAGTGAATTCTCTCAGATTTTTTTTTTTTTGTCTGAAATGTTTTATTTCACCTTCTTTGGAAGGATATTTTCACTGGATATAGAATTTTAAATGTACATTTTTTTTTTATTACAATACTTTAAACCAGTAGTTCTATTATCATCTGGCTTGCATTGTTTCTGGTGAGAAGTCATTGATACTTCTTACTTTTGCACTGTACATATGTACTTTTATTTTATTGGTTGCTTTTAAGATTTTGTTGTTTTGATTGATTTTCAACAGTTTTATTATACTGTGCCTTGGTATTGGTTTTTGGTGTGTGATTATCTTGCTGGTGGTTTTATTAAGCTTCTTGGATTGGCATGTTTATAAATTTTATCAAATTTGAGATATGTAGCCACTATGTTTTCATTTCTTTTCAGTCCCTCCCCCACTGCACATGATTCTGGAATTTCAATTGCACATATATTCTTCTGTTCGACATTTTCCTACTGTCTAAGTGTCACTTGTAAGATCTGACTTTCTTAACTAAGAGAAGGAAAATTCTCTTTCAAACTTCCTTTCTCCCTCCCTCTCTCTCTCTCTCTGTTTCAATTTCAATTACTTCCATTACTATATCTTTAGGTTCACTGATTTTTCCTTCTGAAATGTCTAAATTGCAGTTAAGGCAATCCTGTCCATCCTGTGACCCCTTTTTTTTTTAAGTACTATGATTTTCAACCTTATGGGTTTTATTTGGTTTTGATTTTTACTTGGTTTTGGCATTTGTTTTTAGTTTTTAGTCCTGTCTTCATAATGTTCAAGTTTCCCTTTAAATTCTTGATTATATCTTTAATAAATAATTTAAAGTCATGGTTTCCAGTTGCATCATTTCTGGGTATATTTCTATTGATTGATTGTTTTCCTTCTTAAGAATCACATTTTCGTGTTTCTATATCTAGTAAGTTTTTTAATTAAGTGTTTGACATAATGACATCATGATTGTGGGCATTGTGGTAAGTGTCTGGATTTTGTTGTCTTCCTTTAAAGAGTGTTGAGCTCTGTTCTGGTGGCCAGTTAATTTACTTATGTATGAGCTTGGCCCTTTAAATGCTTGGTTTTAAGCTTTGGTTAGGCAGGTTTGGTGTATCTTTCAGTCTAACGCTAGTCTAGTTGTAATCCTAGGAGCAATCTTTCTGGGATTCCTACCAAATGTTCCAGGTGTTTAAAAGAGAACTCTATTCTGACTGGTTGGAACTTGTAAATTCCCAGCCATAGTTGGAGCCCAGTGGATTTTTTTAGCTTACAGCTTTACTGAAGTTCTCCTCCCCACCCCACCCCAACCCCTGTAATTGTGCTTTGCCCGGTCTTGTAGAGTTTCACCCTATACATACTCATTTTTAGTATTACATCAAAGACTCAAGAAGACCTCTCTCTAAATTTCTGGAGGTCTTTCTCTCTATAGCTTTCTCTCTCCAGTGCTCTACTTTGAAAATTTCAGCCACCTCAGCCTCTATAAACTCTGATTAATTCCTCCTCAATTCAGCATAACTACTAGGCTTTGCATGGGCTCAATCTCCCTACTCTAGGGTCTTGTAACTGCCTCCAGGCAGAGTATCATGAGTCTCATCTCAGTTTTGTGCTCTCTAGGAAGTGAAGTCTGTGTTGATTGTTGACCAATATAAAAGGACTTTTTTGTGTGTGTTCTGTCCACTTAATTACTTGTTTGTGTCAAGAGGGCTAATCCAATACTAGTTATTCTATTGTGACCACAGTAGAAATTTAGAAATAAAAGAAGATGATGATTAGTTGATTAGTTTGTTGTATTTTCAAGATTATTTAATTACATTGTTTCATTTATTTATTCATATTCAATATTAACACACATATTGGGTTTAGATTACTGTTAACAGAGAATAATGTTCATCTTTTTTTTTTAAACTTTTTAAGACAGTGGCAATTTATTGGATATGACATTGAAATAATTTTGATTTAAACGTAAAGTATACTAAGTCAGTTTAATTGCAAGATAGCCCTATTTATGCTTCTTTTTTTGTTCCTTGATCACGTTCCCTAACTTCTGAATTCAATATAAATGACAGCATTTTGTAGCTCAGGTTTTGGCATTTGGATTCAGTCAGAAGTATATGTTTTAATGTGAACTTCAGAAGTATATTAGCCTCTTTGAGATTTGGGCCTAAGTGTCACTGGTAAGATCTGACTTTCTTAACTAAGAGAAAGAAAATCCTGTAATAACAACAACAAAAAAAGCACTAGGAAATAAAGATATTGGATAAGAGTTACTCTGTTTTATGATTTAATTATAAACTAATGAAGACCATGAGAAAAATTCCACTGTAAATACACATGGACTTTAAAATTATAGGAACATGTGTTTGGCAAAATGTGCTTAAAGATTGCCAAACACCAGATTTGGGGGGGGTGGGGAGCAAAATGTATTTTGAGAGATCAGCAGTTCTAGCATATTAATAGGTCCCCTCCTTTCTAGACGTGACCAAAACAAGCCTGAAGTAGCGTGGTAGTCAGTGTGTCAGCAGGCTTGAGTGAAGGGCAAAGCTCCCTTCTGTTCTACTGCCAAGCAGACCACTTAAATTTTCGTTTTATGTTGGATTCCCTTCATTATCCATTTATAGATTATTCTAAGCTTTTTTTAGAAAAAGACTAACTGGATTGTGTGACTTGTTTATCCCATTGGGTCAAAAAACAAGGTTTGGAGTCAGTCTTAGTTTCCCCATGTCTGGCCCCTAGAGTTGTGTGAGAATTTCTCATGAGGATGTATTCAGAGGCCTTAACTCCTGGCCTGGCTTAGAATGAGCACTCAGCATGTGCAAGTTCTCATTGTTAATAAATAGCATCCACTCTTGACTTGCAAAGTGCTCAGATGCACAAAGAGAATTAGTATCATTTGACTCATGGCTTTGCCAGTTCTTCCTCTTTCCAGGTGAACATAAAATATATTCATTGATGGGCCAAGTTGAAAACAATATGGAAGAGAAGGAAATATTCATAGATTTTTCATAGAAAAGAACTCACAAACTAGAATTATAGACAAGAATTGGGTGCCTGGGTGGCTCAGTTGGTTAAGCGACTGCCTTCGGCTCAGGTCATGATCCTGGAGTCCCGGGATCGAGTCCCGCATCGGGCTCCCTGCTCTGCAGGGAGCCTGCTTCTCCCTCTGACCCTCCCCCCTCTCATGTGCTCTCTGTCTCTCTCATTCTCTCTGTCTCAGATAAATAAATAAAATCTTTAAAAAAAAAAAAGAATTATAGACAAGAATCACAGAGTGGGAAGTTTCCTGAAGGATCTCCTAATTGAGAACATCAACAGAGGATTATCTGTCACCCACAGCTCACACCTTTATCCTCAAATGTTTATTTAATGTGTCCACTTCTGTGAGACACAAAATTGATAGATAAACTACATAGTCTCTTGCTTTTACGTAATAGGTTATAATATTTTTCCTGGGCAGCAGGAAGTGGAAGGACCTTTAAGTTACAGATATCAAGATAGAGATCATCCGTCAGTGAAATGTATAACTTACCAGGTTGACCACTAAAGACTATGGCACTGACACTGGCCCATCCTTTGTGAGTATGCAGAATACATGTGCACTTTCTTTTCTGGCCCCTTTGATTTTTTCTGTGTCAAATTCTGTCTATGTAGATTTTTTTCCACTGCAGACAGAGAGGGTGACTAGAGATTCTTTCACTTTATAATTAACAAAGGATGTGTATTGAGGGGAGGGTCTTTCTGGTCATCTTTTTTAGTGGCCTAATATTTCTAGTTAAGTTGCTACACAGACTTCTTTGTGGTTCAACAGTTTGGCAGATGCCTGCAAACTCTCTTAGAAGATATCTGTTGAGTGAAGTAATGGTTTCATTGCAAACTCTTGAGTTTTCATTAATTTTCCTCTGTGGGTTTTCAATGTCTCCTTTTGTGGGGAGAGTGGGAACCCATTCATCTCTTTTGGAGGGTTTCAAGTTCTTTGGCTCATCATCTCCCCTGGTAAGACCTTCCTTGGAGGACCATTCTGGCCGCTGCTGACCCTTCTGGTTCTCTGAGTCTGTGACCTGCCAGATGGGCTCTCTGCTTCCAGACATCAAGGCCCATATCTCTCCCAGGTGTCTGCAGATCCAGGTGATGGAAAGCTGAAAGAAAGTATCAGTACCTTCCTCTGTTGCACCCCTGTTGGTACTTCCCCTCCTACATCCCTTTCTCCCCCAACCTTCTCTGTACAATGTCTCCTTATAAGGCCCTGAGTTGGCTCCAAGTTCATAGTCTCAGAGGAATTATATGACATGCATAAATTATGAAACATTTTTGCAAATTAAGTTTTAATTAAAACCAGCAGCTTAGAGCATCCAACTGGAAGCAGTCACAATGTTGAAAAGTGACACTGGTAGGGTGGGAGTTCAGGAGAAGGTCTGAGTGGGTTTGCATCCTGTTCAGATATGTCCAAAATGAATCCTGCAGAAAAGAGCTTCCTTCCCTATCAGATCCTCCTTAATCTACACTGATCCCTGGACTGCCATGTGGACCAATGTGGTTTTCAAACAGGAAATACAAATGTATCATGGTAGTGGTTTTATCTGGACTTAGCCAAATTCCCCTTTGATTCTACCAATCCATGTTCTCACAGGAAACCGGCAGGACCGTGGGCTCTCCCACATTGCCAGAACTCCATATAATTTTTCAGCAAGATGACCACACAAAATAAAGCTGAAGAATGACAATTTTAATTGGAAACTTATTTTTCCAATACAATGCAGAGTTCGAGCCTGATGAGAAATGACTTCTTATTGTGAGAATTTTTAGAACATTATAACAAGCAAAATGTCTGGGGCTTTCCCCCAGCTGATAGTCCTTAGCTATATGTAATGTGAGAATTGTTCTGGTCTGCCCATTAATAATCCACATTTTCCAGTGTCCCCCAAAATGTCTGCCATCAAGTGAATAATTTATGCAGGCTTGCTTTTCATCTAGGCAGGGCTCTCCTGCTGCAACAAAAACACCAGATTTTTTTGATCCAAAATTAAGTTTGAAAAATATGACCTTTAGTTATCAATCCACTTCTTTTCCACTAAATAACCTGGAGGTGCTAGTCTGCAATAAGCAATGCAGTGCACTCTGGAGACCCACAGCAGAGTGAACCCTTTGGCCATTTGGGGATTTTAAAGTTGAATATCATCTCTCTCTCTAAGTCATTTGAACTATGGAAAAAGTTCATCCATATAATCTAACCTTTAAAAATTACTGGAAGATTTTTTAAGATGAAAATACATAGTGCTGGCTTGGGGTGGTGAAGTGAACATTGGAAAAAGAGAATCCTGCTCAGAGTGTAAATTAGGACAGCATTCTAGAAAGCACATGGACTGAAATATGCAATGCCCTTTAACTAACAATTCAGCTTCTTGAAAAGTTGAGAGTGTGTGCAACAGTTTTACTACAAAGATGTTTATTACAAACGTGTACACTACAAGGATGTTTATTGCAGTCATTTACTTTAGTGACAAGGAGAATAGAGCCTAGATAGCTCATAAGTCATTTATCATATATTCAAATACTGGAATACTGTGTAGTCATTTAACATAATGTTAACTGAGGACAACAATGGATGTTAGGGGGGAAAATGGATGCTAGTGTCAGAGGTGGCCTTAAATTCTCCTTTTGCCTCTCTTTGACATCTGATTTTCTACAAGGAACATGCATTGCTGATATGATTTTTGTTTTAAAGAAACACTTTAAAAAGCAAGTGTGTTACAAAGAAAGGTCTTTTTATGCATATATATTTTTTTTTTTGCTTTTAAACACACTGCTGGAAAAATAAGTTAAAGTTCTGTTTGTACCCCAAACTAGATACTGAGAAATCACTAATAAATTGTATGTGGTCAGATAAGAGAACACTCAAACTGATAAAAGCAAGAAAATTTGGAGTACAGAGATAATCGTTCTCCCCATGAGTCTTTCTAATAGGGCTTAAAGGACTTCTAGGATATGAAGCAAAAATTCCAATGGGGGCTTGAATAGAAAAATCAGTTATATTTATTTTTTTATTGACCCTGTTTTTATTCCTGTCTTCCAGTCTGCAGGGTTGTCTACTTCTACCACTCTCATCATCACCATGAGCAGGGGTTAGTTGAAGCCACGAGCCCAGAGGGGTGGCCTCCCTGAGGGGATTATAGAATGAGCAACAGGGTGCCCATATTTAAGGAGGAAGAGAAGTAGAGAAAGTAAGACTGTAAGAAGTGTAAGAAGTAGAGGAAGTAGACTGACTGAAAGCCAGGGGAGGAGGAGATTCTGAGGAACAGGACAATGATACAAAGAGATACCCTTTTGTCTCCTGACTCATCTAACATTGTCATAAAGACCAAAATATGATGCCCTGTGTTTTTGTGAGGAAATTTCACATATGCCATTGGAAAGCTTTTGAGGAAATTACTTCTGAGTATTTTTGAAATTGAACAAAAATACAGGAATTTTTGATGAATCCCTTGACTTTTACAAGTAAAATCTAGTTGTGAGCAGCCATGGTGTATACTAGATATGACCAGCTCCATGTATCTATGGGAATAATGTGAACTCAGTTCTCTCAGGATGTCCCCATGGCTCCTACTAAGCTGGAAGCCACTAGAAGCTAAGTCCCGTGGATGGACATGGGGCTCAAATGATGCCATGGGCACTGAGTTCTGCCCCTCTAACTTCCCACCTTTCATAGTGTTGGCTTTACTCTTAGGCCCCATTTGGTGCACTGTTCCCAGAGGTGCATCCCCTCAGACTCTAGTTGAGAGAGGAAAGGAAAGAGGATAGAAATGGGGAGAGGGATGTAATTATTGATTACTTCTATAAAAGTCCTCACTAGATTAGTTTAGGTCACATGTCCACTCTGAGCCATTTGCTGTGGCCAGGGGAGAGTGATGAGTTGGTTGGCTTAGGTCTTGGCACTGTCCACATCAAGGAGCTTGGAAGAGTACCTTACCCAAAGCATGGGAACTACTACAAAAAGAAGGGACTTATGTTGAGAGCAAAGAGACACACGTCCATTGTAAGAGTTACGTACTGCCTAAGACACCTTATCCAGGCTTTATTACTTCTTCACATAACCACTGTGAAGAAGTGATGGCCCACTGAGGGAGATTATGATTCCAGGTCCGTGGGCTCATTTATGGACCATGAGGTACTTGGGTTATTAGTATAATCTCTCATACACTATAAGATTGGGGCCAACTCTGAAAACTGCAGAGGTTACAAGGTCAAGGGGTAAAAAGGACAACTATTATAGATCGGTGGCTGTTGTAGGTTCTCAGCAGGTATTTATCTCATGCAATCCTCACATTAATCCCTTGTAATAGTGTTACTATTACAGTCTTAGAGATGAGAAATCCAGAGCTCTGAGATAATACATTATCGTCCAAGTCCTCACAGCTAGTAAATGGTAGAAGTAGGATTTGAAACCTGGCCTACCATATTCTAAGTCTCTCCTTCCTTCATCCCTTCATTCTGCTTCCTTTCCTTCTCTCCTTTTTCCTCTTCCCCTTCCTTCCTTCCTTCCTTCCTTCTCTCCTTCCTCTGTCCCTCCAACAAATATGTACTGAATGATTAGCAAGGGCCAGGTACCGTACAGGTATACTCTGTGGTGATAAAAAAAATGAATACAATAGATGTGGGCCCTGAATGAATCTTAAATTCTTATGTGGAGAGATAATTAGAAAGTAAACAAGAAGATTACAGAAGGTGATACATGCTAAGATAGAAATAAACAAGGTGATGTCATAGAAAGACACTTGGTTGAGATAGGGACCTCAGTCAGAGGAGGTACCACAGAGCTGCAATCTGACAGATGGGTAGGAATTGGTGAGGCCAGGCTTGTGGGGGGTGTCATGGAATTGGCATGGGCAGGGGACAGAGCATTAGGCCACCAGAGAAAAGAGCCACACAAAGCCTTTGAGGCAAGTGAGGGCTGGCAAAGTACCAGGTTTATACGTTTAGATTATTCTGGATGCAGTATAGAGATGGGGCTGGGGGGATGAATCAAAGGGAGGGGATGGAAGAGCCACAATTGTGGCTTGGCATGGGGTGGCAGAAGTGGATGGATGTGGGACAGAAACTGCACCGCCAAATCTTAGCTCATCAGAGCCTTTCCGTCCTTGGTGTACAGGTTTTGGAGTTTGAGCCAATTAGCAGAACTTCCTCTGATATATAAGAGGAATAGGGATCTTTATCCACATTGCTTAATGAAGAAGAATGGAAGATTATAAATGCAAACATGCACAATAAAAATAAACGAACACAAGGAAACTTTTCAGTAAGCAGGGATTTATCGCTCATTCATAAGGCCTGAGGCAAAGGGCCAGTTTTACAAATGGAATAAACATATGTAGGCCAGGCTTTTTGTTTTGTTTTGTTTTACACAGTTGGCAGGAAAATACTTTGTTTCCCATTTGGTCTTTACATATTTCATAGTGAAATGCGTTGTTTTGATCAATAGATCTTTAATTGGAGTTTTATTTTTGAAAAGGAGTCCATTCAACTCCGGAACTTCATTGAGCAAGAGTGATGGATGGATGTCCCCTCTGTTTCCCTATGACTCTGTGCAGAACTCTGAGATATAAATGAAGTGAATAAGGAAAGTTAAAGCAAAAGCACTCCCTTCCCTTGGTGGAGGTACTGTCTCACTTTGAAGCACCTTTATTTAGCTTCAGGGACTCAGAGCGCTCTCTGATCTCCCACCTCCCCCCTGGCTCCTCACTGCTCTTTTCACTGGCTCCCTTTGGCTTCCAGACCTCTATCTGGTGGAATGTTCCTGTTCTGTCCTTGACACAAGCTCTCTTCTATCTGCATGCACTCCCTGAGTGACCTTGTCGGCATACTGATGGTGACCATGTTGCCCACCCTAGACTTCTGCCTGCTAGTCTAAGAGATATCCTAAAATTGTCAATTGTAGACACAACTCAACTCTGGAGAGCTTTCCTCAAATACTCTCCTCCTTTTGTCTTCCTCTTTTCAGTAAATGGCTGTTCCATTTTTGCATTTGCATGGACCGAAACCCTTGGATGCACTCTTGATGTCTCTCCTCCCGTATTATCAGTCTCTATCAAGTCTGCTCTGAAATAGATCTAAGGTCAGACCACTGCCCACCACCTCCACCACCAGGACCCTGATTCAGTTCTCCATTATTTCTCATCTGGATTATTCACTGCCCTTCCTACTGGTCTCCCTTCTCAAATCCTGTCTTTGCTGCTTTCTGGCCATGTGACCTTGTAGTTCCATCATCTACAAAACTGGGGTAATAATAGAACTTACCTAATAACGTTCCTGTGAGTTTTCAATAAATTAATATAGGTGAAGCAGTTAGAATGGTGGATAGCTGGCCATGGCTGTTATAATTGCCTGTCACTACTGCTGTCCTCACCATCCTAGTATGTGGTTTTCCATCCTCAAGATAACCTCATAGTCCAGAATGACTGCTAGAGCACAAGCCATCACAGGTACCTTACTGGCAGCAGGATGGAGGGAGTCCTTTTAAGGACACTATCTGGAAAAGCCACATCCATGGATATCTCATTGACCATGGCTGAACCACTTAGCCATATCAACCTCTAACAGGGTCATTTAGCTGACTCTGGCTAAAAGTTTGGTTTCTGTTACCAAAAAAAGAAGGGCAGCATAGCAGTTACTGCAAGTAGTAGTAACTATACCGTGAATGGGAGGCATGTGATATTATGAGGGCATGTGATGAGGACATATGATGCAAGAGGTCAGACAGGGGAGGCAATGACAACTGACCAGAGAAGTAGGCATTTGCTAGGCTAGCAGGGAGGGGTATGAGGGAGAGTCCTAGGATGAGGAGAGAGTAAGTGTAAATGTCTGTGACAGGAAAGGGCATGGTAAATATTTATGCTACATGGTGACATCATGCACCACATACTGAGAACTGTGGTAAGCTGGATTTTCTGTCTCCATCCAGACTCTCCCATAATGGGTGGTGCTGGAATTTCTCATTCCCCTTTCCAGTATGGGAGATGCCCAGATGGAATGGCCTGAGAAGTCCTTCAGGAGCATGGGTTGGTGCTAGTGCCCTTGGTCTGCATGAGGAGCAGCACCTTGAGCCTGATGGATAAAGCAGAGGTGGGGCTGCCGAGAGACTTGACTTTGACCCTCAGCTCAAGCATTTCCTGCCTGAGTGACCTTGGCAAGGTACTTAGCTATTCTAAATATTATCTGTTTCCTCATCTATAAACTGGGTGATACTACTGTCTAACCTGGAGGTCTGCTGTGAGGACCAACATTGCTCAAGATGAAAAAGCGCTTAACCAAGTACCTGGTCCATTGAGAGTATCCACTAAAGAGTGGCTTGTGCTGTTTTTACTGTCATCATTCATCTTCATCGCCTTTCCTCTCCTCCATTCTCTTTCGAATGACACTTTCTCAGTTTTTCCACATTCAAATGTCAGGTATCTCATGGATGCATCTAGTGCCCAGCTTTTTTTCAGGAATGTGGGACCCCAGAACATACCACTACTTTTTTCTTTCTTTACCCTTCCTTTTAAAAAGTGACTGGAGGGTGTGCACAGTTGGATAGAGAATCGTACAACTTGGGGTGTTAACCTGGAAGGAACCTGAAGCTGCCCATGCAGACTCTTATATAGTAAGTGAAGAAACAGATCCAGAGATGTGGAACCTGGTTGACAATGCCTAGGTGGTTTTTGTAAAGATGTTGCCTCAGCTTAGGCCACATGATGATGGGAAGTTCCCAGGCTGGTTTTATGTGCATCGATGGGTCAGTGAGATAGTCTGCACATATATAGATGTCCATGTCAGGCATATGGGAATCCGAGGGTTCATGTCCATCCTTCTGTCAGATTTCTTTTTCTCTTGAAAGCTGTCATCTTGGGTTATCAACATGGTGTGTTTGTGGAGGTGGTGTGGATTCAAGGCAGTTAGCCCAATTCTTTTTCCCTAGCATCGGCCTTAGGTATACCCTAGTAACAAGGTACCTTCTTTAGCAAGGTGAACACCAGTTACAGGCACAGCTTAGAGAATTTCATAAAGTCTTACATACAAGGTAAATATCCTCATGCCCTCGTGGTGCTTGTGACCTAGCAGGGGAGAGACATTAAACAAATAAGTTATGTAGAAATCATAGATGTGCTCAGAACTACAAAGAAAAAGTATAGGAAGACCTTGAGAGATCATCGTGTCCAGGGATATGGTTTGTCATTCCTGAGTTTTTAGCCCACAAAGGACATTGCCATTTGGCTCTTACATTCTTTCCAACAAAACTCAGACATAACTTCAGAATCCTTCTCAACACAGCCCTCCAGACAGCCATTACTAATCAGTCAGACTTGGCTCTCAAGACAAAATCTATTGGCCATCCAAGATTTGGCACATTTCCCAGCCCTCCCTCCACCATCCCTTTTTACAGACAAGCATCTGGCCAAAGGCTGGAAGGCACATGCCTCAAGACTCCAGCCAGAGGCCCCAAGTGTCCGGCTGGTCAGGTTCCCAGCTCAGGCTCGTGGACACCGTCTGTGACTATTGGGTGGATGATGTGTTGGCAGGGGAGCTGACTCCCGAGCAGTAGCATCTGTGGCTGCTAATGATCTGATCTAAATATGCTGTGTTCTATTCTGAAGCTCATTCTCAGAGGTCCAACCTGTTGAGGGCACTGCAAGCTGTCATTTCAAAGCTTCAAAGCTCAGATAGGAAAGTGGTTCTTTGTTCTCATGAGTTATTTCTTGAGGAAAATATATGTTTTGTGGAGAGTTTGAGGACAGTCTTAAACTGAGGACATCACCACAAAGGCCTAGTCTCTCATTTTCCTTCTCATGTGCTTAAATGGGTGAGTCAAAAAGAGGTGTTTCCTGCTTGGCTGAGATGAAGCTTCCAGAAAGAGAGAGAGAAAGGGTAGCTCTCCTTTCAGAGGCCTGTCAAGTCCGGCAGTTTGTGCAGGACTGAACCTTGGTATTTATTTTACAGTTCATCAAACATTTGTAATTCTCAGGGCCCCCCGTGCATTTCATATGACAAGCTGTGATTCAACACAAATGCTTTCCTAAGGAAATGTGCATTTATCATTCCCTTAATGTTCGTGTCTCTACCGTTTCTTTTCCATTGTATGAAAAAAATGTTTAATATTTAAAAGACTTTACTTGAAGTGAACCCTCATTTTAGGCTCAATTTCTCACCTCTTGATACATATTTTCTGAACTCTTAAGAAGCACTGGAAGAACTCACAAGCTTCCTTTTTGAATAGTAGTCACCGTAACCATAACTAGGATGAAAGAATCAGAAAAGCATGCTTGTACTATTCCTATTTCCTTAAATTGGGAGACCTTTTGGGATAAAATTGCTTGAAAAATGAGTGTTGGAGAGGTTGGGTCTGCTCTTCATGGACATTCTCCAAATTATTCTGGAGTTGTCTCTGAGATCCAAGGCATTTTGTTGGCTTGTGTCTATCCCTTCTGCCCTTTGCTGGGCTCTATCTACAGGTGCAGGGCCCTAGGAAGCCCTGGTCTTAGTGCATATGAAGAGAGAGCCTTCTTCCCAGGGCTAAATGAATGGGAAAGGCAAAGGTTCAAATGGGACCCCAAGATGTCTGGTTTAGTTATTTTTGCATCTTCTAGCACTTCCAATGTTATAAGCGCTAGAGAGAAAGAGAGAAAAGTCTACTCTCTAATTTCCTAGTGTTTGTGGCCTTTGCTGTGTGAGTTGGGTTGAATTTGCACCTTCTAAATTTAGGCAACCCAGCTCTACAATTTATTATCCATGGGACATTATATAATTACTTACCCTCTAGGTTCCATTTTATTTTTCATCTATAAAATGAGGATAATAAGGGTACTATTGGGTTGCTTTGATTTGGTAGGATAATGCAAATAAAAGGCTTAAAACAGTGCCTGGTGACAAGTTCACACACAATAAATGTTAGTCTCTATGATAAGAAGTAAGTCTTGAAAATGATGTAACTCCTAGATTTGGTATTTAATACATGGATAATGTAATTTCCATTTCAGATTAGAAAAATGCTTTTCAAAACATTGCATGCTCTAATGGCAGTCACAAATACAGTGGCATTAAACCACAGCCTAACAGTCTCAATGTTGAAAAATAGACATGTCTCGTAAATGTTCATCTTTTCCCACATACCTATAATTTCAGTTTCTTGCCTGTACCATTGAGAAAGCTATTATGTCTTATTTTATGGATTAACTGACTGCCTTTTCGTTGTTCTTAGAATATCAGCTTTATTTCAAATGCACAAATCCTTGTGCATGCTTTCTTAACCACCAATAAAGGGAACAGTTAATGTGCTACAAAGCAAGAAAAATTGACTTTAAAAACAGAACATTCTTCTAATGGTCTTACCTTTATGTACAGAAGAGTTTCTCAACTTTGGCACAATCGGCATGTGGGCTGGATAATTCTTTTTTGTGGGGGGTATCCCCTGCATTGTAAGATGTTTAGCAGCATCCCTGGTCTCTACCCACTAGAAGCCAATATCTCTGGCTCCCTCCCCTCACCAGTTTTGACAACCCCAGATGTCTCCAGACAGTCCTCCTCTACTAGGAAACCATTGGTGTGCAAGAAGGAGGAATTGGGTCTTGGAAATGTGTGTCTGTGGCCACTGAACAGAAGAACCTCAGGTCTAGCATTGCGGGAAGTTGCCAAACTGCCTGCATGGGAGTGGTGATTCCCAAAACATATGCTCACAGATTATCTGTTGATACTCTGGATTCAGAGAGCAGATTGAATAATCAGCACCGTAGCTTAATTTGGGGAAATGACATGGCTTTAGTTTTATTTCCCTCTTTTTCTTCCAGTTTTGGTTTTTCCATTTGCCAATGGTGATCAAATGAAGTTTTACAGTTAATCTTGACTTTTTATGTAATGATTGCTTTTTTCTTTTCTTTTTGTTTTGTTTTCCTATTGTTTTTCAGCTCCCTCAGGCACAAAAGGTAAACTCTTTTCCATAACATTGCAGTCATCCCCAGAACTCGCAAATTGTGCATGTCTCCATGACTTTGTGTGTTCAGTACTGTTCATGACCAGTGAAATGGTTTTCCTCTTAAAACTTCAAAAGCCTGAGGTTGGGCAGGAGCAGAAAGACCACCAGACTCATCTGTCCACTGTCTCCCTGCCAAGGTTGTCCCATCAAAGAACCCTATTATGGCCAGTAGTTTGGGGGCAACTCTGCACCCATACATTTTGCTAAGAATTCTCAAATAATAGGTCCAAGAGTCAGTTTAGCACATTCCTTCAAACACAGCATTCCAGGTCTTCCCTGAGGTACTTTCCCAGGGATACAGCTAATGTGAATAATTTGTAAGGCCCAGTGACTAAGTTTAGATTCTGGGCTCTTAAGCCAAATATCTGAAGACTCCCCATGGGTTTCATTAATTGCAAAATCAATAGCTCCTTTGCTTGTCTCATCGCCTGTACCACCTGGAGAGAATTAGAGCAAAGTTCTTGCCAAAGTCAGACCCTTTCACTGGTCCTCATTGTCTGTCTGAGATGATCTGGTTTCACCATGTAGAATGTTCTCTGTCTAGTAAGATTCCATGTGATTGCCATGCTGGCTTTGCTCTGTCATCCCCATGGCATGTCATTGTATCCTAAGGACAGTTACAGAAGAAAACATGACACATGATGCCTGCTGACTTGTTCTGGGATATTTCACAAACACAAGCAAGATTTCCAGAAGACACAGTGATTTCTGGGGGCCAGATGTGGGTTGGTTTTGTTTCAAGAGTTGAGGTAAGGCACCTCCCCGAAATGTAAGCAGTACCTCCCAAGCTTTCCAGTTTGGAGCAAAGATGATTTGATTCCTTCCCGTTGAGAGAGATAGTGCAACTGCTCTGCAAAAGACAGTCTGTTCAGACCATATGGACAACCAGAGGCCTAGAAATCATTACACAATTACTCAAATATATTTGAGATATTTAAACAAGGCAAGACATGCTAGTGTGTGACTTGGCTTGTGGTAATGTTTGATTACACTTCAGTGCCATCACAAAAAGACTGAACACTTCATTAAAAGTTCAAGTATTTGAGAACAACAGCTTCCAGAATAAATATATGGTCAAAATTCCACATTATCTGGAAGGATCGGCATCTTTAATAGGTTGTGCTTTCTTAATTGCCCACACTCGAAATTTCTTTGTAAAGAGACTTAACAAATTCAGTGCCTAAAACTGGACCGGCCTCAACATACTGGAATTTATTCATCAAGCTTCCACTGATCCATATACAGAAGCATTCTGTTGTAGAAGATTCCTCATGACTTTGAGGTGCCATCAGCCATGGAATTTTAAAACAAGGTTCGAAACAAACCAACAAAGAATATGGTAAGAACAAAAGTTGCTGGGACATATGATTCTTCAATAACACTTAGCTCCCTGCCCTCTTTCCTTCTGTCACTCACATCACATGCCACACAAATAGAAAGTTTGGAATTGAGGAGGATGCCCCAGTGCCTTTCTGAAAGATGTTGGACCATCCAAGGGCTTGCTGTGCAGCCCTGTGTCACAAGGAATAGCTCTTCCTGCCCCCCCCCCCCCCCCCCCCGTCCAATTCCTCACCATGGATACAAACTGTCTTTTTGTTAAAATAGAGAAAGGTACTTACCTTAAAAATTATTAAGAGCCCTGCATGAAAAATGGTCTCAGAACTCCTTGGAGTCATTTCTGGGCAATTCAGCTCTTTAGAGAAGGAGTTTAAATTAAACCTTGGGGATCTGGGCTGGAAGGTGGAGAGCAGCTGAGGAGAGTCACACTGCAGATGGAAGGCACCCTGCGTCAGGGCAGCTTATCTCAGTTGCTGGTAGATGAGTATCAGTGCCCCTCACGCCCTTCCCCTCTCCATCCCCAGTGTTACTTCAGTGACACCTACAGAACACTCTTCTGGAAATATGAGGTTCCTAAGAGCATCAGCCCTCCCTCAAACTCATTGTCCTGCTGCCTGATCAGCAAGGAATATGGTGGGTTGCATCCCAGCCTCCATCCATTTGTGACCATGGGCGAGTTAATTAACTTCTCTAAGCTTTAGGATTCTTTTTATTTAACAAGAACAATAGACTAGTTTTCCAGTTTTGTTATGAGAGTTCTTTCTTTTACTTGTGCCTAGCACAGAACCTGCCATGTACTAGACACTCAAAAAACTTAGAGTTTCTACTACCATTTGCGTGTCTTGGCTTCTGATGCTCTAGAGAACATATGAGCAGATCATATGGGATGTGTTGGTCTGGGGTCTCTGCAGTGATTTGTGGTTCTGACTCAAGCCTAATGAATAATCAGGAGATGACAAAAGTGCCGGGAAGATCCGTGATGCTCCTCTATTTCATTAAAAACTCTCATTACCTGACTTCACCTTTTATGTGGAGTCAGAAGGAAATGCAGATTGGGCTTGAAACCCCAACAAAGCAAAGGCTTCCAGGGACAATTGTTTTGAGATATTTCTTCCCAAAGCCTTTGACGTTACCCATAGATTTCAACCAGCCATGGACATGATTATAATGAGCCCCTTCCAAACCCAAGAGTTTGTTGTTCTGGGGGTAAAAGGGAGGCATCTCCAGCTGTTACGTCTTTGGCCTGCTTTTCACATGAGGCCATGGGTGCATACATTGGACCACATGGTGTCTGCATTTGTCCTGTGTTTTTGTTGGAATCTCTCTTTGTATCATCTGCAACTGTTTTCTCCATAAATATTTTAAATAGTTATGTCTCTGTAAACATGCTTACTTTAATCTCTTAGCTGATCTATCACTGAGAATGTCCCATTTGGGTGTCCCTCATATGTATGGTAGTCATTAATGATTGTTGGCTAGAAGTTAGTTTTCATAATTCTGATATTTTGAGGGTCTTTCAAAACTTATCTTCTAGCTTATGACTGTTTGCTAGAACAATGGTTTGCAAAAAGAATTTCATTTTGTTTTTACTGTGATTCATTTCTAGACTCTATAAATTTCAACCCTTGCTGTCACATTGGGATAGTACTAACTGATGATATGCCTAATCAGTATTCAATATTTTCACTTCATGCAGTGAAGTATCCTGAAGTTTTGGTTAAAAACCATGTAGCAATACAGACCCGATGCCCTCAAGGCATCACAAATCTGTTCTTTTTAGTGGAAATTGAACCACTTTCTCCAGTGGATTGATTGTCCGACATTGAACAATGAAGAAAGGTCCATATGTAAGAAAGATTTGCCTTTTTTTTTTCTTACATGGAACTTCTTGACTTCTACAGAAATATCTGGGAGATCCCATTTTATAATAATAACACAGCAGAATTACCCAAAACCATTTGCAAGTGTATTTTCAATTGCCACTCACGGCAAAAATAGTCCATTTTTTTCAAACTGCATATTCATTCAGATGGGTTTTGTCTACGGAAACGAAATATCATTTGTTCACTGCATGATTAATCATTGTAGAGTGGGGCCTTGACTACTTAAAGGCAAAAATACTCTTGGGGGAATTCCAAATTTGGCTGTGTACGCGGGTTAACTCCCCCACCCCCATCTGTATCCCCTTCCCTTTATTTTATGCTGCCTTCTCACAACTTTGGAGTATGTCAAGAGACCTTTCCATGAAGGTTTCGAGAGTGCTCTGTCTGGCCCGGCACTAGATTAGTTAATATCAGTCTGAGAATTCTGAGCAGCATAAGCATTTTTCTCAAAACCATAGTTAAAGAAAACCACATCTCTAATCCTGTTTGGGACAGCAATTGATGCATTCAGGGCTGCACAGTATGGCAGAAGGATCCCTGTTTAATAGCCCAATGACATGTTTTGTTTCCTGTTAGGAATAGCTAACTTGCCTTCTTGAACAAACACAGCAGGGCTCAAGATCTGTTGTTCTACGCCTGCTGTGATATTCTGTGCTGCTTAACTTGTATGAGGACTCAGGAGTGCATAAATTAGCTTCTTAAATGGAGGTCGATTTGGGGGTTTTCTTTCAGGATGGAACTGGCTTATTAATATCCCCCCTGAGTGTCCATGGGATCCGGAATCCATTTGCATTTTCTTTGTGTCCTTGTTTATATTATATTTAGGAGGGATAAATGGAAGCATTCATTTCCCTAAAGTTTTTCTTCCCCTTTTGCTTTTTTTTCTCCCCTTCTTTCTTTCATTTGTCTCATGCTTTAGGTCCAAAGTTGTGCAAGTAGAATCTGGCCTGTTCTTATCTCTGGGTAATCAGATTTCAGCAATTGTGGGGCATCATTTATCATTCTTCGCCTCATTTAACTTCTGTACTTTGAAATGTTGAATTCACTGTCATTGAAAATAGAAAATTGAAAGTTTGCAAAGCTGCTGTTTTCATAGGACTGTAGGTCCAGTGATTTTCGTGTTCCATTACAGTTATATAACCAGCAAAATCCGTGCAAATCAAATGCGAAACCGAGAGGTGGTAACTATTTACATTTGGTTCTGGTTTATGACTCATTTGCTTTTACCTTTACATGCTTTGTGTGTGAATTATTATATCCTGTTTTGATAACCCTGTTTTCCCCTTTTATCATTTACTGTTTTATAGGAACATGTACAGGCATCTTTTATATGCATCCCCGAGCTGGGGCTGTTAAGATTGACTACACTGAGTCTGTAAAATGGTAGCTGCCACTCGAATTAATAGACCTGCTCTGTGAATAAGGCCAGGGAGGAAAAAACCAGAACAAGTCTAGCCACTGCAGCTTTCCCGTGGCCAGTGTGATGAAACTCTGGAGATCAGAGTCACAGCATATTGCTGAACTGGAATGATTATCACAGAGTCCCATACTTTGTTCCCCACTGTAGTTCTGTGTGGGTATATTGGTGGCAGTCCAGATCAGCTGACAAAGAAGGTATAGTTTGCCCATTTCATATCCATGTGAGTGTTGGTGAACCCCTCTCCCATAGCCCTCTCCAACTCTGTGTTTGAGACCATTAGTATAAGAATGCAAGACCTCCAGATTCAAAGTGCATGGCTCCCCATTGGCGGGAGGGCTGGCAGAGCATATGGATCAATGTGGGGTCATGGAGTTCCATGCGGAAGCAGGATGCTATTTGCCTTTCTTGTTGGAAAAAGCTAATTGGTTAATTTTAAACAAACTCATAATGTGTGTTTACTTGTATATCTGGAAAAAATGTTCAAGTTTCATCCCATTTTAATATAAATTGGAACTTTCATAGGATTTTATAACAAGGATAAAAGCAAGGTAAGAACCAGAATTCAATTATGAAAAGATATATTCTTTTTTTAGTTTTTAGCTTTTACACTGTTAGGCATGAAAATTGGTTAAAAATAAAACACAAAGCCAAACCAAAACAAAACAAAATGAAAAACCTCCAAGAATACATTGCTAGTACATATGAAGAACTTTCATACTTGCATGTTTTAACCCAATAATCCTCTTTCATAGAAATAATGTAACCTAAACCGGTCAGTGACTTGCAATTTTACCTGCAATGAGGAAAAGAAGAACCAACGTACCCAGCAATAATAAAGTGGTGGCAAAAGTCACCCAAGTTCCAAAGGATAGGAAGCCATTATAAAATTGTGGTCAAAATGAAACTGAATAATATAAGAAAATAAATTAGTTTTAAAATCAGAATATAACATTTTATGTACATTATGCTTTTAGTGTGTGTGTGTGTGTGTGTGTGTGTAAACATACAGATGTACAAAACAATACTGGGAAGAAATGCATAGGCATGTCTCATAGTGGATATTTCCTTCTGAGAGGAGAACAAGTATTTTGCTTTATTCTTAATACAGTTTGGTACTTTTCAAACCCTGTGCAGTGAACATGTATTTTTATAAGTAACTAGTTATATTTATAATAATAGTGAACTAACTGTGTTACTCATAAATAGTGAACTAAATGTATTACTCATAAATGGACAAACAAGGCTTAGCCTAGTAATTGTTTGCTGAGCCTAACTCCAGAAACAAATGAAAAGCTGGGAAATCCAAACTCTGTTTTATTTTTATTTATTTATTTATTTTTTTTTTTTAAGATTTTATTTATTTGACAGAGGGAGAGATAGAGAGCCCAAGCAGGCGGAGCAGAGGGAGAGGGAGAAGCAGACTCCCCGCAGAGCAGGGAGTCTGATGCAGGGCTCAATCCCAGGACCCCAGAGCCACGACCCGAGCTGAAGGCAGACGCTTAACCAACTGAGCCACCCAGACACCCCAAACTCAGTTTTAAAAACACATATAAACACATAGATTCTTGGTTCAGACAGCTCTGATCAGAAGATGTGATGTCTTACATAGGACAAATCTAAAAAGTACATTTGTTTATCAAAACTCTTCACTTTCTAACAGAAAGAGAAATCATCTTTGGTCTTTTGTCAAAGGCCCAGTCCACGTGAGATGCTTAGAGCAACATGGATCTGAGCCTGTGGTCCACGGAAGTGCAGGGGCACAGTCGAACCCCGGTGGCTACCTACCCTACTATAACCTCACTTGGAGGTGTTGCCTCTCCTACTCACGGTTCAGTGCAGGGCTTGTTGGAAGGAAAGACTACCTTGGCTTTCAAATGGGAAGAATGGAGCAGAGGAGTATGACCTTTGCCCCATTCTGTTCCCACAAAGTCCAGCCCTTTGTGGTGTGCACGAGTGACAGAATGGGGCCGTCCCACTCTTATGGCAGAGGGAAGAGAGCCCAATTGTCCAAAGACCAACTACAGGGTTGGCTGGAAGTGGAGTAGAGGCCCCACACTGCCAGTCCTGCCTAGCAAACTTGGGCCGAGGACGCCATCACCCTGAGCCTTGGTTTTCTCCTTGTAATGGGAGACTCTCCTGAGAAGCACATGAACAGTGCTTGCCAAGACCATCCACACTGAGTGCCCGACTGGAGGGGAAGCCAGTCATGGAAGGAGGAAGACCACCCATCATGCTAGTAGAATACCTTGTTTAATAGAAACAAATTTGACACGAATAAATTATAAATGGTTTTGAAACACTGATGTAATCTGATGTTTAAAAAAAAAAACAAAAACAAAAGTAGGTATTTTTGTAAAGCCAAAAACCAAGAATTGATTTAAAGATCCCTAGTATCTCAATGTTTCTAGTCCCAGACTTAATGTTTAGTGTCTTGGGAATTCAAAGTCTTTAAAAAATTCTCATGTATTTAAGATACATGAATGTCTTCTAGTATTTATTTAAATCAAGCATAACTATAAAATATGACTGTCTTGAGGTGTTAAAACAATAGAAACCCTACTCATAACATTACTAAAATGAAACTGCCTTTCCTTTTGAAAGTCAAAGAAACATCTGAGTAAAACAATGGAAGTTTAAAAGATTGTTTTCATTACAATTGTTCTTACCTCCCCAAAGAAATATATACACCCTTTTTTTTCTACAAAGAAAGTAAGGCAGAGGATTGAGAAGAGCTATTTCACAAAGCCAATGAATTTGGCTGTGGTGGCATTAATGTCAGCATGACTTATGTCAAGCCTAGGGACTGTCTTGAAGAGGACATCAGAGGACACCTGAAGTTCTGATTTCCTTGCTTCTAGATGCCATTCTCCAGGGCTCGCTTATTGACCCAAGGGCAATCATGAGCTCAAAGACTTGCCATTTTGAGGGTTCCTCTCTATTTATTAGTAGATTTAGGACAGCTGTATCCATTACTTGACACACTAAGATGTATTTCCTGAAAGCGGTATATGAATCTACACTTCATTGGTCAAGACCCTGGAAGAGAATATCATTTAGGGGACACCTGCATGGAATACTTTAATGAAGGAAAGAATTAGGGAACCCAAAGGTGTGGGATTCCATGAGAACGCATTTGTGATTGCATTACTGTGTTTCTGTGAGTTCTGTAAGAGAGAAGAAGCTAGAGTGAACACACAGTAAAAAACACCATTCATTCTGACACAGGGCTAATGAAAATCAGTACAATTCATTGACTCATCTGGAAACCAAATCTATGTCAAAATGTAAATCTAAGCCAAGTCTATATGAAATCAATGCCAAATCACTGTCAATGATATTAATCTGACTTTATGGGTCCTCATTGGAGTGATTTTCTTTGTGGCAGGTATGGTACGAAAATGCCATGAATTACTCAGGAGAAACACACACACACACACACACACACACACACCATACACTCATCACAGGCAGAGCCTTGCCTTTCTTTAGTTTTTGTTTTTTGTTTTTTTTTGGTATAATGTTTTCATACAAACTATTATAATTTTTGCTGACAGAATTGATCTACCTTATCACTTCTGCCCACTACCATGAGATTTTAATTTTAATAAAGCAACTGCCTTTACAGTTTTTTCTTTCTAAATGGAGTCACGTACTTGTTGGTCTGGTCATAGTTCAGCTGGCTGATCCTTTTTCCAGTCATGTTATTAGCTGGTCAGACCCCCAGTTAATGGATCTAGATTCATTACAAACCCAAGTGTAGCCAGGTTCCACGAGAACTGCAGGGATGGCTCTGTCCGAGCTTTCAGACAACTCACACCAGAGGCTTCGACTGAAATGACCCTCTGGGGTTAAACTGGAGCAGTTGTGCAATCCTGCACAGCAACAGGGCTAACAAGTTCAAAAACAGAAAGTTAGATGTTTATCCCTTCAAATTCATTGGAAGGATTTTGGAAAACCCAACCGAGTTTCATGAGGTAGAAAAATGTCAGGCAAAGTACTCATGCCATGGTATGGATTTTCTTTTTCCAGAAATGACTCACAGAATTGAACCACTTGCTGAATCATGAGCCCTTGTGTGCTTGGATTGGACCCATCCATGTTTGCCCAGGCCTGGGATGCAGTAACTAATTTGGAGGCTGGGTGCTTCTGCAGCATCTGTCTCTTCTTCCCCAGCCCCTTCCTCCCAGCAACTCCCTTCCCAGTCTGCTTCCTTCCTAACCTCACTCCATATTCACAATTGCAATAACCAGCCTCTCCCCTCCCCCAGCTGCTTCCTAAGGCCTTCTGTTTAACTATTAAAGCCACGATGTTCTATCATGGGATAAAGGAATAATATTTTTCTCTTTTGATAATGCAGTTCAAATGGAGAGATGGATTGTTCCAATTTAGTAGAGCAATGGGTGAATTTCAGAGGAGCTAATCAACTCCTCTCGCCTCACCTAGAATGGTCCTTATAAGAGCATGTTTACTTGTTGGATGTGCCAGGCACTGTACTGGGTGCTTTACATCTATAATTCTACTTAATCCTCCCAAGCACTATGGACAATATTCCTACTTTAGCAATGATTAACGTGGTTCACTGCACTCCAGGCTCCTTAAGGCAAAACATGATTTTTGTCTGTCCTTCACAGAAAGGAGGTTGAGGGAATAGTGATTGGGACAGGGCCTCTAGCATCTGATGGGTGAAGGCCTAAGTCCCCACCCTGCTGCTCTCTGTGAACCAGTGCCAGGTACTTTGCACCTTTATTTCTTCACCTACAAGATGGGCATGGACACTTTGCAAGGTCTGTGTCAGGGTTAAATCTAAGGCTACATAAATATAAAAACATTTAAAGCAGTGTTTTTTAATAGCAAGATGTGCTTGGAAATAGAGATGGATGAATGGATGATGGATGGATGTTGGATGGATGGATGGATAGATGGAAGGATGGATGGATGGATGGATGGATGGATAGATGGAAGGATGGATGGATGGATGGATAGATGGAAGGATGGATGGATGGATGGATGGATAGATAGATGGAAGGATGGATGGATAGAAGGATGTATAAATAAAAATGACTCAATTAAGTTTGGGAAACCTGCTCTGGGATTTAATTCCAGATGCTTCTATAGCTGATTCTCCTCTCTGTGCTGCTTTCCAGAGAAGCCATAGTGGTCAACTAAGCTGTTACACGAGCATTCTGTCCCTACCAGTGGCAGCAGTATGTAAGCACCAGGCGCTCAGAACCTCCTCACAGTCCCACCACACTGGTGCAGGCACAATATGCCTACATACTGAGTGAAGGAGCCAGGAGCAAGCAGAGGCCCCAGGATATAAAAGGACAGGTTTGCCCAAATCCTGGTACCAAGTCTCTGTGACTCCTTTTCCTCCTTGGGCCTCGGTTATAAAATAAATGAGAGGGCAGGATTGGAATCCGTTCTTTCCGGGATCATTTGCTGAGCACTTCCCAGGTACCAGATCTATGCTAAATGCTATGGATACAAAGAGGGATCATTCCCAGCTTCTGCCCTAGAAGTTTACAAACCCTCCAGAATTTTCAGTTTTTCTTCCAGCTACGGTGTTCAGTGACTGCTGTATTAACAGTTTGCACAGATTTGGTCCTAGATGGTATCTTAGGTTGTAGAGTAAATATGATTATCTTTGTAGTGAAGTCTGAGAACATCTGGTTCCCATTTCCACTTTGTTAGAGAAGGTTTTATGGAGGAAGCAACGTTTCAGGGGGTCTTTAAACAGGGGGAAGGTTTTATCCCAGAGCCCCAAAGCTCTGACAGTTGACTGTCTTTTCAGGCATCTATTTGGGAGGTGTCTAAACCATGTTTGTGAAAATATAAATGCCCCCCTATACTGGGGGGGCGGGGGTCAGTTATGTGTCATAGCCCATAATGAATATTAGCCAAAATCCGATGCCCCATGGTAATTTGTATTGTAATTATTCTGGGACAGTCTTGAAATAAGCATGTTGCACCCTAATAAACAAACAAAGCAGTTTCTTAAAACAGCTTTCAGATATGTCGATCTGTAATATTCTCTTGCCCATGGGTTTACTTGTACATGTGTCCCTGACCAAAAACCACATCTCCCCTCTGTCTAGATGTTTACTCACAAAACATATTCCCTGCTTAATGGCATATCTCAGAAACACTGAGAAAAGAGGAAGCAACAGAAAAATTTTCCCAAATAATAACAACTTTATTAGAAGAAAGTCATTTTGAGGGCATTGGGGGATGGGTTAGCCTGGTGATGGGTATTAAAGAGGGCACGTTCTGCATGGAGCACTGGGTGTTATACGCAAACAGTGAATCATGGAACACTACATCAAAAACTAATGATGTAATGTATGGTGATTAACATAACATAATAAAATTTTAAAAAAAAAGTCATTTTGAGATTCTCTTACAGATGTTCCAACATTATCCAACACTGTCACTCACAAAGTTGTCTTCAGGTTGTTAAGAAGAGAAAAAGAGGACAAACAAATTCAGCAGTTGAGTTCATACAAGATACAAAGTTCAAAGAGGGAAATCTGTTTACTTTTGTATTTAGACAACTTAAAATACAGTAACTCTCATAAGAATTCAGGGTCTCCAAATCTTAGATGCAAGTAATAATGATTCAGTAAGAAGCAGAAATGTCTTGGCTAAAAGCAAAATATCACTTATGGAGCATTCTTGAGGACTGAGTGACTGCACTTTACCAAGACAATCAAATGCAAAGCGAGGGGAAATGTTACTTGGAAGATTTACTTATTCTTGTTTCTTCTTATTTCCCACTGCTACCTTGTCAATGCCTTATATTATTTAGGATTCAGGCATCTTCCACAAATGTTGAAAGATGCCGGTGCAAATGCGGATCTAAACAACGGTTGGTGTTCTTAAATTGTCTAGATTTTAAAAGGGTAGCAGTTCATCAGAGTAGCATCATAAAAGGCAGATAATTCATATTGCTTACATGAAAGAACCAGCTCTAAAAATGCCTGCTTTTTCTAAATCTCTTATATAAAAAACATCTAAAATACTGATAATCAAGCATAATATGTTTAACTCAGACTATAAAAACTTTATTCTCATAGCATTTTCATGTCAAAGTATTACCATAGTTTGTTTAAAGGACTATTTTGATCTTTACGCAAAAAGATTTGTTTGAATAGGATTATTATTATTTTTTAAGGCATTAATATCCATTGCAAGAATATGCTGTTGGGTGATTTTATTTATAAAATGCTGTCGGTAGATGAAATTTATGGGGATGTCCTTTTTATTAAAATTTTCAACCATACAGAAAAGAGATTAAAAAAAAAATCAAAGATACACAGATATACTACCAAAGGTGATTTAGAAATCTTCTGGCTTTATCACTGGAACAAGCTATTCTTTCTTTCTCTTCTCATTTCAAAGTGGCTTTTTAGGTTATTGAACAAGTGAATTTTTAAATATGCATATGTGTGTAAAGCCTCTCATTTAAAACTGACCACTATTGAAACAGCTAGTAAATTTCACGATTATCACTAATAGCTGTGGAGATCTAAATGAGAGTAAAATTCAGAGTCAGACTATATTAACATCAACCAAGCAGATAATGCTGATACTGAGCACTGATACTTTTCAAGCGTAAGATGCACCAATAGGATTGAGTTTCCACATTTCAGTGGCTTGCACCTGTTCTTCCTCTGGAGAGTGTCTGCATCTCCAGCAGGAGATGTCTCCAGGACAGAAAGTTAAGACTCATCATTAAGTATGGCTCTTACTAGTTTTCTTTCCCTGATCTCTGTTCAGTATTGAAGATAAGGATGTTGGGATGAGGGAAGGAGTGGGAAAATTGGGGGAAGGGCCATAGATAGGCATTGAAAGGGTAGATATAGAGGACTTTTTGGTCTGGGAATAGGAGGCAAGGTCAAGGGATTTGTTCCTGTGGAGGGTCTCTACATGGCCACATACTCTGCTCACATCCCCTTTTAAAGGTCTCTGTTTCCCTGCTGTACTCCCTGGTGCTCTCACTAATTTGCAGAGTGTTATTCTGGTGGCTTTCTACACTCGGCCGGCCCCTTGCCATGGAGTGTGAAAACTGAAGGACATGGCTGCCATCTTGTTCCCATTGCCCCTCATCATGTGCTACCGAAAGAATGGCCCTCAGGGATTCCCAAGTCATTGGTAAACTTAAGCTCATGGAGAGAGGAAAGAGAAAACCTCCCCCTTCCTGCACTCCTTTGTCACATTCTCAGATCCTGCACACCTTAAAGAATCAATCTACTTTCAAAATGTGTCATCTTCTATTTAAAGATGTACACAGCTGTGTTTTTTCACCTCTTGGTACTATTTTTGTCTCTGTCAAGCTACAGGTCATTGACAGAACCATGAGTTTATATAGCCTGTCTTTGCTCCCACTGGGTGGAGAACTAAGTGACATTGCCTGCCTTTTAAGTACATTTTTATTGGTAAGGCTATCCTCTGGAAAAGGCTCATCTCCCAGGACCTTGTGCCTGCAATTCATCCCAACTGCCACTAGATGGTGGCAGTGTCTTTTCATGGAGTGCAGGTTGGTGTTCATGCCAGGTGTTGGAAGACACAGCAGAAAGCCAGCTGTGTACTCACAAATTATGTACACATGTATAAAATATTTATGTATTATGGTGTACATTTATATCATGTACTCCATTAACACAGTCAATATGTTGATTGACTTTAATAAGAAAAGAAGAACATATAAACATTAAAAGGGGCAACATACAGAAGAAATATCTTTGAGAAGAGTTGGTGAGTTGGCCTTTGTTCTTGGCTTAGAGCCATTCTCTTCCTGAGCTGCGTTCCCCATTTCTGCACAAACTTCTATTTGAGCCCAAGCCTCCAGGGCTGAGCAGCGATGGCAGGAAGCTCTGCTGAAAACCACCTGTCAGCCCTCAAATGGGCTGTCTGCCATGCTGCCCTTACCTCGTTCGAATGCCTTCTGAAGGCCCAGCTCCAGCTCACCTTCTTTCTCAAGGGTGTGGCCCTTACCCCCAGAGGCCTCCAGCTGCAGGGGACTCAGGGTCCTGCCACTGGTCCTGGCAAGCTTCCTGTGAGTGGAGACGTGAGGGAGGCAACACAACAGGTGTCTTTCAAATTGGAGGCTCCCCAGGCATCCCTGTAGCCACAACTGGTCCCAGTGGAAAGGGCCCTGCCAGGGCCCTGGCAGTGCCTGCAACCTGCCTCCATTCCTGTCCTCTTTCCCAGCAGGTCCTTGCATCTCTGTCAGAGCAGACTCTGGCTCTGCAACTTCTCATTCGGGTCCTTTTCTCAAAGCAGACTATTCGTTATCAGAGTCTATTTGTTATCCAAGTTTTACAAAAAATCCTAATGACAATAATTTTGATGCCATCATAATGAGTCCTTATTTTCCCCAGAATACTGCCCACAGCCATTCAGTATTTGGGTACTTTAGGGATACCTAAATTTCCTCCCTTGTGGAAAGGACACACAACCACTCATCTAGAGGTTGTTGGGGCCATCTTCCATTTGGCCTTTCCAGCCTCAGCAAGGTCTCCCTGTGGGGGTTGTACAAGGTACTTGGGACCACCTCAATGGGTATCTAGAGCTACCTGGGTCATTTATGGTCAAGATGGGCACTTGTGCAAGTCAGGATTCTTCTGTTATAAGAGTTACAAATCCAATCCTTGCTCATTTGGGCAAAAAGAAAAACAAAAACAAAAACATTGCCTCAAGGAACCCAATAATGGAAAACCGCTTGGGTGGAGTTGAGCCTAGGGATGAAGGCATCCAGGGGCTGGTTCCCTCCCTCCCTGTCCCCCTTCCTCGCTCCCTCTCCCTCCCTCCCTTGGGACACTACACACACACACACACACACACACACACACACACACAAACACATTTCTTCTCCTGTCTCTGGGTTGACTTTATTTTCCCAGTCCCTTTTCTATGGGGCAAGGACTTGGTTGTCAGGCTTACATTCTTCTAGTCATCCGCAAAGGGAAGTAGAAAGTTTTTCCTATTAACTCCAGATGGGAAAAAAAAAAAAAAAGCAGGTGGCCTGGGCAGGGGGTGTGTGATGTATGTGTGTGTGCGTGTGTGTATGTGTGTGTAGTGTCCCTGTTGGCTCAGCCTGGGTGTGATGCCCAGTAACATGCAGGGTGGGAGAGGTTCGTTGCCAAGAGAACCTTGTGGAGGAAAGGGATGAAGAGGATTTCTCTAAAGAAAGTGGGTAATATTTGCACAAAAAAAGGGGGGTGGTGAAAAGTACTGGACACTTTTTAAAAATGTCTCCCCCTTCATTGTTCCATTGATCCATATTCTTAAGTTTAAAGCAAACGGATGAACTGCTCTGCAACAGGGAACTTGTCCCTGCTGTCATTACACTGTTTTTCAGGAAGCATTGTGAATCTGTCCTAAAAACCCCAACAGGTATCAGTAACTCCTGGGTGTTTTTACTTTAGTCTGGGTTAGTCCTGAAGAAGATAGCACCTCTGCTCACGTGACTGCCTGGCCCGGCCAGCATTTCTCCCTCTGTCCCATTGCTTTTCTGTCTCCTCTGGGGGACTTGGGGTTCCTGGTGTGTAAGACCTATGTCTCCTGCCTGGGTGTCTTCCAGCACATGGCATGGAACTTGGCACAGAAGCTGATGCTCAAGGAATGTTTCCCAAGGGAGTCAGTGAATGATAATGACTAGCCCAGCAGTGCCCCTGGTGGGAAACGAATCAAGCGTCAGGAGTGGAAGGAGCCCTGGCACCACTGCATGTAACTCACACATGAGTCCAAATGCATATTCATACAAGCCCACATGCATGATTAACTTGGGAAGCTGACAGGAAGCAGTCAATCTGTTGAGCAAGTTTGTGTTTTATAAACCAGATGTTTGGTATTATTATTCATCATTTCCTTTGATACCAGAACAGTCCCCATTTTGTAGCATAGGAAATGAAGGATATGGAATAATATACACTTATTATACAACAGAGCACCACAACCAACCATTTCGGAGGCCTGTTCAAAGCCTGGGCAAATGCAGTGGAATGGCAGTTCATTTTAGGATTCCCACTTGGGCTTAAGTTAATAGGATTTTACCCAGATGGACCACGGTGACCCCCCTCTCCCATTCCTACCCTTTGGAACGTGAGTGTTGACTCTGTGTCTGCGTTTTTCTCGGAAGCCATGTGTATGAATCATAAGCAGCTCTTGCCTCAGCAGCTACTACAGGTTAGGGGGCACAGAAAAGCAGGGACCCCCTAGTGTGTGGGGACAGAGGGTGTCTGGCCACGGTTGGCTCCCTAACTCCTGCTTGGTGGTCTAGACACAACGCCTTTGCCCCTGGCTGCTATTTCCTATGGCAGGAGTACAGAAAGACTTTTGATTGTAAAGCGCTCACAGTGCAAATTAACTTTCACATGTTTCTTCTCCATGAAATGCTCAAGATTCGCAGACCCAGATCTGTGAGACTGGGAGAGATGGGGCTGGTGGGTGCAGAGGAGCATCTTAATGTCACGCACTAGTATTCCCGGGCTCCGCCAGCCCTCGTGGCCATAGTGGTGAGCTGTACACATCAAGAAGGCTCCAGGTTAAGATTCTGGCCAAGCCAGTCCAGAACTGCCCTGGAGAGAGAGCATGTCCTCCCAGCACAGTGGCTAGACTGAGCTCACGGCAGTTCCTTTGTTTACCAGAGGCTGGTTAAAAAATGAGTGGTTTCTGTACACATGCAACATTATGGGGATTTTTTTTTTTTTTGTAAGGTAATGATGGGCCGTAATTACTTTTGGAATTAGCCTCTGAGTGAAGTTGATACTATGTGCTGGCTTAATATTTGGAAGTTAGTTTCCCATGATCTTGTATGTGTGCCAGAATGATTACCAGTGACTTATAACTGAGTCTTACTGGTTGCAGGAGAAAGCTTCATTTCTCATTATTGTTGGTGGTATGTTTTGATTTCATCCATGATACATGTTGGCATCGCTTGAAATTTTGATTTGAGTTGCAAAGTGGAAGTTGCCCGGGGTTATGGATCAGCTCAAATCAGTTTTCTATATAGCATTGAGGATTAATCAAGGAATCAGGACATGGGGAGATATCCAATCCTAAGAGAGGTATTTATGTGGGTTGGTTCTGCCTTTGAAAATGGCCTTCCCTACCCCCAATGGTGGCCATAGGATACTTGAAGTATTTTTAGCAAGATGTTGGAACCATGTCTTCACAAACTGTCATTATCATCTCATAGTTAATATTATTTAGTTATTAATATTATGATGTAGTAGTAAGTTTGTTGTCTTATTCTCACACCCAAATTAGGCTGCCCCAAATAATAGATTACATGATTACCACATGTATCACTCAGGGCTCTCCAGAGAAAGAGAAGCATAGGGGATAGATACATTTTTCTTTCTATCTGTAGGATATATATCATATATATGGAGTGGGGGAGAGAGAGAGATTGATTGTAAGGAATTGCCTTGCACAGTTGTGGGGGCTGACACATTGGAAATTGGTAGGGTGTGTTGGCAGCCTGAAAGGTCCAGGAGGAGGGGATGAAGGCAGTTGGGAAGCAGAATTCCTTCTTCCTTCGGGGACCTGTTTTTTTCCTCCTAAAGCCTTGAACTGATTGGAGGAGACATACACACATTATGGAGGGTCATCTGCTTTATCAAAGGTTGCTTATTTAAATGTGAATCACATCTAGAAAGATACATTCAGGACAGCATTTAGACTGGTGTTTGATCAAAACACTGGGCACCATGGCCAAGTTGACACATAAAATTAACCATAACACCATAAATTTCCAACCCTTGAGTGAACATGCGATTCTTGCCTCATCTTGTTAGTCATGGAGGAATACAGGTCCACCTTGACAGAGATGGCTAAAACATGTCCCCATCTGTCTCTGGTAGGAGCCCTTCCCTATGCCTACAAGCTTCTCTTAAGCTATCATGAGTACTGATGGTAGAAAGGATTGCCTTATAATAATGCTCCTTGAATTTTAGTATGCGTACTAATTATTAAAACATTCAGATTCAGAGGGTCTAGAATGGGGTTCAGGATTATTCATTTCTAACGCAGTCATGCTGCTGTTCCATGAACCATGTTATATCCTATATACCCTATAGCTTGAAGAATCCATTGAAAGAACAAGATGGATGGAAGATGGACTGAGTTTGATGACCTCTTCTCCAAAGGCCAGCCAGTCCATGGAGACCTCAGTCCGTGGGGGCCCTTAGTTTTTAGAATCTTCTCTTTAAAATGCCTCTTCCCAAGAAGATTGAGGGAACAATACCTGATTTTTCTATGGAACTAAAGCTATGGAGAAGTACTCACACATCAGAAAACACTGTCCACTGAAGATAGTGGATTCTCATTCACAGATGGTTTCATGTGAGGCTAGAATGGGCCAACTAGAAAGGATCTCTCTCCCACCAGACTTGCTATGGTAATTTGGGTCCCTGTCAGAAGTGTCACATGCCTTGGTCTCACTCTGGACTCTGCTACTTACTAGCCACATGACCTTGCAGGCATGGAAAAGAAACCAGCATCCTTTGAGCACGTCCTTATGCCAGGCACTGTGCTGGGCAGTTTCACGTTTTATCTTCATAGCAACAATGCTGGGGAATAATTGGCATTATTTCCTATGAGGATATGGAGGCTTAACAAATACAGCTAATAACGATTGAAAGCCAAGGTTGTCTTGGACCCAAGCCTACTGTGGTCCTGGACTCTGTTTCCCCATTTGTTATTGGGGCGGGGTAGGGTTCCTGCCTATCTCCAAACACTGTGTGAAAAGCAGATGTGATGCTGAGTCTCAATGCTTTTGTATGCAATTCAGATGGTCCCAGAAGTGTATTGTTTGCCCTCCTTCAAGGGTTGTTATTCCAGGAGAAATATTTAGCTTCTTAGCAGTGATTTTAAGGATCAGATGATAAAGCTATTTGTTGTGTTTTGGTTTTGTTTTGTTTCCTGTCTGGGACTGGCACACAGAGATGTGTAAAGGTACCAAAAGGCCTTGACTCAGCTACCTCGGGGAGAATAAATGATTCCAGATTCCATTGTTTCCAGCAGGGCAGGGGCAACTCATAAAACCCCTTATGCTCATGTTTTCTGATCCTCAATTTTCAGATTAAGGAGAAGCATTGGTATTGCACGTAAATGTCTGCAAAGTAAAAGGATAAAATCAATCTGTGGTCATAAAATGAATCACTAAGATCCAAACCAGGGTTTCTTTGAACCCAAAGGGCTGATTGCAGTAACAGATCAGCTGGACTGACTGACTGCGACTGACTTTGTTTCCCCAGATATGGACTGGGATCCTTATCTGCTAGTCAGAGTAGAGGGACGTTGCACTCTCTTCTAGGCTACTGGCCTGAGTAGGCAGTGGTCCATTCCCAATGGCCTTGGTCAGGAAACTATGAGAGCCAGTCAAGGGCCATGGCCACCAGCCATCTGTTGTTTCCAGATCATTCCCGGGTAACTGACTTCTCTCTCCATCCAGCTTGCCGAGGATCAGGGCCTCGTCCTGATGACCACGGTCGCCATGCCTGTGTTTAGTAAGCAGAATGAAACCGTGAGTACAGCAGCCATGTTCCTGCGTGGTGCTAGGAGGGTTGCCGTCTCAGACACCCTCTGACTCAAGCTCTGGTGACCTTTCTTTATTTATGTTAAGTTAGGATGGGGGATCTATCACTTTTCCTCACTTTTAATTCTGTTGTTAGAATCACAACATCAAGAATAGACGAGAGGACTTCTGGGAGATGTCATGTGACAGTATGCAGCACTTTTCCCAAAATTAGGTGTGAAATGACCAATGGAAGGCAAAACCCAGAGAGAATCCTTGTGTGTGATTGGATGACCCCTTCCCGATGTATAGCGACCAGCCCTGTGTTAGTTTCCTTGGGCTGTGTTAACAGAGGATCACAAATATGGGGTGGCTTAAAACAATAGAAATTTATTCTCACAGTTATGGAGCACTGAGAAGCCCAAAACCATGGCGTTGGCAGGGCCGTGCTTCCTCAGAAGGCTCTAGAAGATCCTTCCAGTGCCTGGATGTTCCTCAGTTTGTGGCAGCTCTGCCTCTATCTCCACGTGGCCTTCTCCTCTCATGGGTCTCTCTGTCCCCTTATAAGGACACGAGTTGTTGGATACAGGGCCCATCCTAAATCCAGGATGATTTCGCCTTGAAGGGATTACACCCTGTTTCTAAAAAGCGTCACCTTCTGAGGTTCCAGGTGGATTTGAACTGGAGGGAAACAATGGACAGTAGCAATTTGTGTCTTCCTCCGGGAGGTCTTTCTGACCCCTACAGTTTCAACACATCACGCTGACTTTGGAAACTGGGACCCTCCCTAGAGGCCTATTCCTTCACCTTGGTCCTTGGTTCCAACATGCTGCTACAGGTGTGAGAGTTATTCCATCTTTCCCCCTGGGCGCCAGATGGCAGTGTAAATTGAGAGAGCAGTTAGGCTAAGTCTTTCCTGGAGAAAGCTTCCATAAAATAAACTGGTTAATGCTCATAGCCCCTAGCTGCTAAAACTTTTGTGCTTCTACACGTTAATTTTGAATTTTCAGGCGGGAGAAGAGATGTTTGGTAGGGCATCTTGATATGGGTGTGTGTGGAAAGGTACCATAGTGAGTGTTTGGCCTGAGAACCTACCATTTGTGTCTAGCAATATTTGCGGGTTGGGGTGGGGGATAGAAGAGGGGCCTCGTAGAAATCTGGGTTAATCCTCAATCTCTGGAAGCTTCGAAAAGGCACCAGACGGTGACCTGTTGTGTGTTGGCTTCTCACTCAATTCTGCTTCTTCCAGCAAAGTAACTCATTATTGTTGTTGATTACTGTTTGTTTCTCAGCAGAGATCGAAGGGCATTCTTCTGGGTGTGGTCGGCACCGATGTCCCAGTAAAAGAGCTTCTGAAGACCATTCCCAAGTACAAGGTAATGCATCACCTAATAGTCAAGGGCCAAGTGTCTAAGGTACTTTCACAACCTGCCATAGTGGTAATGAAAACAGGAAGGGAAGACACCCCTCTACTCTCTTCCTGGTTGGAAGAACAGTAACAGTTCTGGCAGATCTGAGTAGGTCTACATGTGCTGCCCAGGTTTTTATGGGTCCATGGGAATCTATATGTTTATGCAGGTCTACACAGGTCCTATATCTCTGATGGTCTTCTAAACCAGTCCTAACTCACCCCAATCTGAGGATCCCCTAAAATATGTTACTTCTTAGCAGGAACCCAATGAGGCACAAAGAGAAATGGTCTCTGACTCTATTGCTTGAGTATTCCCTCTATCTTGGAAGGTAATTGTGTACATACCAATTAATACTCTTTTCCTAATTCTAAATTAAAATCCACTAAGACAATCGTAAGTTTCTTTTTTTTAACTCTGGGTGTAATCGAGGGGGTAGAGTAGGTAATTTTGGAACAGAGAGGACACAGCAAGCCTTAGTGGGCCACTGCTTTGGGAGCCTAGACCAGCATAAGAGCATGGCAAGGAGAAGGAGCACAGATAGAAGGGACTCAGAATTGGGGTGGACATGCCTGAACCCTGCTCTGCGTGCGAGGCCAGCCCTGCATCGGGGAGAGACGGAGGCCACACTTGCCCCTTTATCCAGCCCACACTGCATTCCCGGCACTCTGTTCCCAGCACTGTTCCTTCAGTTCATTTAGTTCTTCTACATTTGGGACAGAGGTGGCTCTTGTGGGCCATCCCAATGCCGCCGCCCTCAGCCAGGCCTAACTCTGTCCCCGTGAGAACAGGCATCCCCAGCTCCAGGTGACTTCCCAGCTGTCTGTGGACTGGAATCTGCCCCATCTGGGGCAGACGGGCCCCACACAAGCATCCACCCCAAGCTGATGGATGGCACCGGCCCCTAGGCTGATGGCAAAGGGGTGGCAAGCCTCCACGAAGGTGACTGGTGGCAGTAGCCATCTGGGGGTCCAAGAGAATGACATCAATTGGTCCTTATGTCCTCTGGCTGCTCAAGGTACCCTGCCATGGTTAGATCAGCACTTGAGTGAAATCAGAGCAACGGACAGAGCACTGGACATACCAGGGGCCTGGTTTCCACCACAGCCAGGCTCTAGGCTCCAGGTCCTTTCAAGCCGTGTTGTCCTAACAGCCTGTCCTCGTACCAGCTGCACCTTGATGAGCTCCCCTAACCCTGGCCTGAGCAGTCACATGCGGCATCATAAGTTGAGATGTGCTCATTGTATTTTTCCGATACACAAGTTAGCCAAGGGGAGTGACATGTCCTTTTAAAAAGATGACCCAGAGAGGCCTTGAACTCCATATGGAAAACTCTTAGTTGTTCCCTGTGGCAGCTCCATGGCAGAAAGTCCCCTGAAGCCCCACCACAGCAGTGCCTAACTGCCCAAGAGCTGGCTCTGTGTGTATGCAAGCGTGGGGGTGCAGGGGAGGGGGGCAGAGAGCAGCCCTGCTCCCGTCCTGAGAGGCGTTCATTGGATGGACACGGTTTCCCTGACTGCACAAGGGTCAAAACCACACCCGTGCCCTCTTCCCCCAGCCCTGGGCAGACTGGCTTGCCCATCTCTTCTTTGGTCCACTCTTGGATGGACAAAGACTCCCTTTGCCCTCATCTGGAGGCAGGAAAACTCCTTTGGGCCAGGAATCTGAGATTGTTGACTGGCTAACAGGGTCCCCTTCCTTACCACCTCCTTCCCTGACGTGCTGAGCCTGACTCACCACAGTTGTGAGAGGCCAGGGACCTTCTTGGGCCTCAGCAGGAGGAAGATAGTGGTTAGTGCTCTGGAAGCAGATACACCAGGATCCCAGCTCCAACACTGAGGAGCTCTGAGTAGACAAGTCTCTCAAAGCCTTAGTTCTTCTCTCCAGTGGTGATAACAATACAACCTGCTCACAGATGGGCATGAAGAATTGACCGTTACCATTAACTGGGAACAATGGTAACACAGTGGTCAAGGAGACAGGTCTGACCCATGGCCTCCGGGCCCTCTTCTCTGTGGATTACTGCCAGCAGAGCACTGTTGATACCTTTCCCATGCAGCTTCAGGCACCTGTGGCCTTCATACCCACTGAACCCTCGCTAAAATAGAATGCCCAACCAAATCATGTGTGAACCGAATGACTAGGTGACCACACTCTGGGATCCTCTGCCACCTTTAAAAATGGGGTTTTCCAAGAATTTTGAAAGACACAAGGAAAGGCTTAAAATACAAAGTCATATGCAGTAGGCAGTTGACAACAAGGACAGGCTTACCTTTGGACAGAGGGTCAGGACAAGAGCAAGCCAATGGCTCGGCCCGTCACCAGGCATCCCGGCAAACTCTTATCTGAGCAAGTCAGCTGAGCGGACCGCTGCAGCCAAATCGGGTCATCCCTCAGCGGGTTGGATGCAAAGTGAGAGATGCATAAAATGGCTGTTTACAAAAGCACCGTTTTGTGGTACCGGATGGTGTCTCGTGGTGTAGTATTAGCAGATAACATTTGCCAGGACTAGGCACTGTGCAAAGTGCGTGACCCACATGATGGTACCAGCTGCCTCTTAGGTAAGTGCAGTGTTCTTGTACCCATTCTGCTCCTAAGGATACTCAGGTTCATGGGGCTTCTGTCCACAGAGCTCAGGGCCACATCAATGGGCGGTGGTGAGTGTGATTTGAGCCAGGTCTGCATAACTCCTGGACCCCTGCACTTCAGGAATATCTAAGCCAGTCACGTAACACTTCGTGATTTGTTGCCATACTTATGTACCATCTGTACCATTATTTACATAATAGTCCATTTGTAAAGCCAGTGTCATCAGCCACGACAGAAGAATCGTAAAAAACAAAACAAAAAATTAAAGAAATAGTATTAAATGATGGCTTGATAATCTAAGGTTTTGAACTTGAGGTCTGTTCTCTCTTTTTTAAGGTAATATGAAAGGCAAGTGTTAAAGATATACTAAGTGGAAACTTTCTTTTTAATATAATTGGAAGGATGGAAGAAATTTAAAAAAAAGCTGGCTCTCACTAGTGATGCTGGCTAGTAAGTTCAATACCAGGCCCACATACCACCTAAAATCATCTTGCTCTACATTCTGGTTTTGTTTTGTTTGTTTGTTTGTTTTAAGAAAGTCAAACAGTGCATGGGAAGATGAAGGATAGCTGAGGAGTGAGCACCATGGGGATTATTCAGCCTGGGGCAATGGGCACCCCTGCCTTCTGGGGCTCCTCTCAGCACAGACACCAGCACCATGGCCACCATCCAGAAGCCCAGGGCCACCCCTACATAACAGCCCAGGCTTCTCAGAGTCCCTAGAGGGTCTGACTCTTCCCAGCACTTTCTGTCTGGCCCTTAGCGCCTGCTCCACCCCTAGAAGAGGAAACATCTTTGAACAAGCAAGGCATGTCTGTTCCCATATGCTGTTGCCATTTAGCTGATAAAATTAGAAAGCCACCTTCATAACAAGAGGAAATGAACTCTAACCTAAAAAGAACACTCTTGGTTGGGTAACTGAGATGACAAAGGCCCTCTGTCCTCCTGCCACCCTGGGCCTCTGACAATCTGCTTCATCCACCACCAAGGCTTCTACAGTTGGGAGTTAAGTTTCCAGAGGCATGATAGGGCAGCTGGCTGATCCTAACCCACATAGTACGTTTTGGAAACTGTGTAGCTCCTCCAGGGGCTGAAAGCCACGGGAATGAAGGAGGGATTTGAGGCCCCTAAAGACAGTGGACCTTACTTGTATTGAAATTCCCAAACCCAGATGCCCAGAATTCCCGGCTCAGTGTTGAAGAAAGGGCAGCCCATTTTAGAGAATGTTTCCAAACATTTCTTAAGCCTCTTATTTCCTATGAGAAAGTGTAGAAACTCAAGTACAGGGCCACCACTGGATATATGCCCAACAATCCTGACAGGAGGAACATGATAGGGAAGTGATAATGATGAGCCTATGCATCTGTCTGTCCTCAGAGTTTCCTCTACCAGGCATCGTGCTGAGCTCTTTACAGCACTGTGTCCCTTAATCATAGGTGGACGCTGCCATCACCTCCATCTATAGCTAAGGAAACTGAGGCACCCAAAGCTTAAATAACGTGCCAAGTCTCACAACTAGCAAGCCCGGATTTTAGCTGCTACTACCCTGAAGCCATTAGGAACAATAAATGGCAGTAATAATAGTAGCAGTTGAAATGATAGTTAAAATACTAAAAATAATATAAGAGTTAAAAATAAGACAATAAAACATTCATTGAGCTTTTTACGTGTGTTTGGTATGGTAAAGGGGTTTTAAAGGCCCCATTCCCATTGAATCATTACTATGCTTCCCCTGAATTGGGTGTCACTCGGCCCCATTCTTAGCTGAGGATACTTAAAATAACTTTCTCAGCATAACTCAGCTAATCAGAGATGAGTGAAATAAAATCTAACCACAGAATAGAGGACGATCGGCTACAGAAAATTCACCAGCGGTGCCTGAAGTAGAGGCGTTTCTGCTGCATGCTTCCCCCCAAGGGTCAGGCTGGGAAGTGGAAACACAGGTATGAGCTACCTGAGCCTGAGTCGGCCCTCCTCTGGTTCCCACAGAGAGACTTGGGAAATGGGGTGCACGTCAGCCCACGTGCTGAATAGGGGACAGCCACGGCTGAACAGGCTTCTCTCATCCAGGAGAAGAGCTCCAGGGAGCCGAGTGTGGATCACACCTTTTCCTCTTGATTAACACCTTGTAAAGATGAGTCAGCTCTTGGCTCTTGGGGTTTTCCCAGAAGATAGAATTCTTTCTTTTCCCTTAGCTTCATAGATTTTCCCACAAGCAATCAGACTTCCTGTAATTTTTATTAAGAATTCCAGACACCCTAGCAATAACTTCCAGACACCATAACCTCTGTTAACATAATGAGCCATTTTATAATTGGGTTCACTTCATTAGCCCAAAGGCTCTGCACTTGGAAGGGAAGCACCTCCTTCCCTGGGGTGTTGGACCACGAGGATCCCAGACTCCAGGAGAGCATGCTTCAGGATGAGGGCCCTTTGGGCAGCCCCAAGTGCTGGAAGGCCTTGTGTATGATTTGTTCCTATTACTCCATGGGACTGCATGGTAGAATGGACAGGAAGACTGGTTCTAGTTCAGATGAAACAAAAATTAGAGATTTCATCGGGATACTGATGTGTGGCCAACAATAAAGGCTGGGCATTGTCTTACTGTAAGCTTTTGGTTTTCTGAGAGGTTCATCCACAGAGTATGTTTTGAGGCTTACTCAGGATTTCTCTTCTTACATCTCCATTAGGTTATGTCCACATGCCACCAACCAAGCAACAAAACATTGTGATGTTTTGTTCTCCTGGGAAGGACTTTAGCCTGATAGTTTCTGAATGTCAGGATGACTTTCTCAGGTACAGCCTTGCCAACCACCCACTGTGCACCTGCTGTGGTACATCACCTTCCCCTTTTTGGCTCACTTGTATTACTTACTTTAGTTCAAACTTTAAAGAAGAACTAGACAATATTTGGGTAAAAGGATGAATGTTTTAAACACTCATGAACCTTACTGGAGCACGTCCCGTGTGCCAGATGTTATGCTAGGGGCTGTAGCAGTCAAAGATGAGTGAGATGCTCCATGCCCACAAAGAGCGCATTGTGATGGGGGAGGCACTGCCTCATTGAGAACAAGGCAGAAGAGAGAAAGAACCAGCTAGGGCTGAGAGGCAAAGAAGTAGGTGTCCCATTTTCATGCATAAGGGTGAAGGTAGTAGTGGAAACATTCTCAAGGTTTTATGGAAACATGGTATGGAAAGGACGGAGCAATGGGGAGAGTCAGGAGAGACTTTTTATAGGACATGATCCCGATGCTGAGCTTATAGCATGGGCAAGAATTAACTGGGGAAGATGGGAAGGAGAGGTGCTCTAGACAGCTGACATTTATGAATAAAGGTGTGGGTGGGAGAGAAAGCTGCAAGGGGGTTGTTGTCACTGCCATGTGCCCTAAGAAGCAATGCGTGGAAGGACGTAAAGATGGGTAGGGACCAGGACCCAGGAGACCTGATGGATTTTATCTTACACGTGAAAGAGGTCTTTAATGGTTTTATACGGGGGAGCTACAGGGTCACAGTTGTTTTGACCTTGATCGATCCGGTGGATAGCTTCGTTGGGGCCTCTGTTTGAGGCACGAAGAGCAGTTAGGACCATTGTGGAAATCTATCACATTAAGTCTACATGGATGGTGGGTGGGGAAGCAGCAATGAATTTGAGTAATTTCTGCAAGAAAAAGTAGTGATTACTTGGATTAAGAAGTTGGGGATGAAAGAAAGAAAGAAGTCTAAGGCTGATGCTCTAGTTTCTAACTTAGGAGCCTGGGTGGATGGATGGTACTCCCACAGAGAGAGAGGAGCAGAAAGAGTAGCACCCACCATGTTGGGCTGGGTGAGTCTGAGGCACCTGGGGGATGTCCAGGTAGAGATGCCCAATACACTGTTGGACACTTGGACCTGCCAGTGAGGGGAGAGGCTACGGGCTGGAGCACAGACCCAGGGATCAGCAGCATCCAGGTGCTTGCTGAAGCGTATTGGGGAAGAGAGCTAAAGCAGACAAGGGGCTCTGGGGATAGAAGCTTGGGGGAAAAGAGTGCTTGAGGGTGGGCAGAGGATGAGGATCCTATGAAACGGAGGATACCTGGGTGTACAGGGCCTGGAAGCTGAGGGAATAGAGAGTGTCGGGAGGGAGGGCAGTCGGCCAATACAACTGGGAACATTCAAGAGAGCTTTCTGTAGGGCAGGGCCAGCCATCAGGTGGCCAGTGGCCATAGTAGAGAAGGGAGTTCTGGTGGCTTCTTGGTGTGGGGCAGGGGCACAGCAAAGGCAGATTCCAGTAGGTGGCACCAATGAGCAACAGGGGTGGGGATAGCAGTTGGACAATGAGTGGAGGATACTGGGTGGGAAGTCAGCTCAGCCTTTGCATTCCAGGGGAGGAAGCAGGGTTTAGGTCAGCTATGTGGGATCTGCGCTCAAGTCCATTCCCTTCATTGTTTCCCACTTCCTCCTTTTCCACTTTCTCCCTTCCCTGCTCCTCTTCCGGCCATCCCAACCACCAGCTTGACCACATGGTTTGACTTCGGCCATCATGGAGGCAGGCATGAAATAATCAAAGTCTTGCTTGACGGATATCTTGATTCCTTATAATCAACCTCACAAATAATAGTTGTCATTTTGATTAGTACCATACAAGAAAAGTAGAGTTTAAAGAGAGCATATACAAGGAGTTCTACCTTCTTCTGAATATTACCTCCTACAAGCAAACCAAGAACTGAAGTAACATGCGTTAGAAGGCACTGAATGTATTAGCTGACTATAAAATATCACTGGTCAAATTTTGAGTTTGCATTTCTAATCAAATACCACTTTTGCCTTTAATGGAAAAAAGTCAAACTCTCTGAGTCCTTTTTGACCCTTGGAGTCTGTATTAAACTGGGACATAATAATGGTAATTAATTCATTGTTGACTGTGTCTGACATTCATTTTTCCAAGAGACAAGATGAAAGAGATGATATACATCTCAAAGGATAGGAAATCTCTGGTTTATCTTTCACAGAATAATGAAATATACTTTATCATTAGAGTCTTGTAGAATCTTATTAAGACTTGCTGTGCAAGGTAACTCCAGGAGAAAATGTCTGTTGCCCTTGACGACCACATGCATATTTGCTTTATGTAATGCAAGGGAAACTTTTAATTGTTGGTGTTAAATCCTCTGAAGTTAATTCCACATCACCTTGACGTTAAGCTAACAAGCAGACAGGGTCATTCTTGGTTTGTAAACTCTGTTGTCTGGATCATTTAATAGTATCATATTCAAAAATGTGAGTGGCAGAGAATTTGAAAGAAAAGGAACAGTGAGGGCTCAGAACTATGAAATAACTTGTCGGAAAAAATAGAGGGTTTTTTTTCTTTCCTCTCCCCTTTCACTACTCTGGCAAAGTGGGTTACATTTTCTTTCTTCAGAGAGAGATCAGTATGGGTTTTATGCCAGGGGCCGTTTTAATACATGAATGATTTGTAGGTAAATTTATTGTAGCCAATGGGTGCAGTCAACTGTGTAATAGAAATATTGTCAAAAAGCTGGGATTATTATTTAAATAAGTGCAGTGTTAAATTTGATTACATACTTTTTAAAGCTAATAAAACATTTCATTGCTCTCAAACTATTTCCCATAGTCCCATTTAGTCAGAAAACATAAATTAAGTGAGGCTCTGCATAGAAAATGACCCAGGCTTTGTGTCGATGGAAGCATGCATGGAAAAGCTTGGCAGCCTCCAAATTTAAAGACGAAAGGATATAAAAAGGGGTTGGCAGGCTCCTGTCTGGGCTGGTGGGGACACTTTTATCCTTGAAGAATTATGGAAAATGACTGCCTCGTGCATGCTCGAGATGGCCCCTATGGGTGTGGACTTGTACGAAGTCTAGATGTGATCAGAGGAGGCCTCCTCTTTGCTCTCCTTATCATGGGGAGATGGAAGACACCCATGTGGCTAAAACTCTGTTTGCTTGACAGAGGGTCTTACCAGAAACATCAGCTACTTTCTTTAAAAAAAAAAAAAAGGAATTGTTTTTGTTTTAAATAAATCAAAGTAAGGCCCTTTGATGCCAACATGGGGATGTGACATTTTAAATTGTGCTATTTGCTGAGCTTATCCTGTGACAGGTCTTCATTTCTACCAAATGTCAAGGATCAACGCCTTGCATTCATTTTAATGAAATATTGTGCTGATAAGGATTATGAATGCCAAGTTTAAGCTGTAAATTACTAAATGTCGGGCTGCTTTATGCTTTGTGAATCCACCAGGGAGCCAGATAATGAAGGTTTCTTTCTCACTTCTTCTTACAGTTAGGGATTCACGGTTATGCCTTTGCAATCACGAATAATGGATATATCCTGACGCATCCAGAACTCAGACCACTGGTAAGAGAAATGCCTGTTTCTATGTTTCTCCTTTTATGATTTTAAGAGATTTTCTTCGGTTCTACAGTGATGACACTTTGCATCAGTGTTTATTTTGAAAGTTCAATTTATAGTATTTTGACACATAATACATAAGTGATGTAGGATAAATATATTTACTATCATTCTTTTATATATAAATCAGTATATATCTATGTACATTTTTAAATTTATTTCACATCTGCCGACACATGCAAAAAATTTTTAACTCTAGACATTTAAACCCATCATAATGGGTACCTTTATATAACAAATGATCTCTCACACTCCAACGAGACCCACTTATTACAAGTTACACTGGACACAACAAATTAGACCCAGGATCCCTGGAAATTCATTACGGTGGGATTTGCCCCTGAATTCCATGGCCTAAGCTCAGTGCCTCCTGTGTTGAAGATATTCAACAATGTCTTTTTTGTTTAATCTGAACAGTGGAGATTTTCTCCGTTCCCTGCCTAAGCCATATCCAGTAGCATTGTTTGGTGACCTGATGTGTAAACCATTTTCCTTCTGAAATGAGTGGGGTCAGGCCAGATCCAGGACAGCCCATGGTGTCCTTGTCCACCCTGCCCCCTGGGGAGAGGCTGCCTGGAGCACTGTGTTGAGGAGGAGTCCAAGGGGCAGCCAGGCTCAATGGTTGGGAAGCGCTGGGCTGCTGATAGTCTCCCCTGCAGACTCTGGAGGGACGTTGGCGGTGAGCGTGTTTGCTGTCTCTGGTCTAGTTTCAATGTGCTGAAAGAAGGACAGCCCTTTGGGTTTGAGTGTGTTTAGCTAATTTTACAGAAGATATAAAGTCATAAAAAATAATACTGTACACTCTGCTTTTGAGAGTTAAGAAAGTGTAGGTGGTTTTGTACAGCCAAACACACCCGTGTTGGCTTGCACCCACCCACCCCACACATTCTAGTTTCTTTCATCGTGATCAGAAAATAGTGGCCCAGGGTCTGCTGGGCAAATGTTTGCTGGGGCAGCATCACAGGGACCAGTTTGCTTCTCCCATGGATCCTTGTCTAGAAAGAGCTCATGTTTGAACGGCATCATCATCCAACTTTGCTCTAATCGCCATGCTCTTTATGGAGTCTTGGCCACGTCATGTGGATCTCATGTGCATGCTTTAAGATGGGACTTATGGTAATATTTGATTTCAACAATCTTTTTATCAGAAAAGGGTTGCATTAACTGGTTAGCTGATTCCAAATGTAACTCAGAGGGATTGAAAAGTCTGATTGAAAAAGCTATTAATTTCTTAAGGATGTTTAAGTCTAAAAATATTTTTAAGTCTAAAAAGCTTAACCTGTTACCCATGTCCAAGCCACTCGGGGTTGTCTATTGCGGGTGAGAGGAATGACGTGTTTGTGGTGGAATATGGGCTCCTAGTGCTTATTTATTACAAATTGGAGTGGAACAAAGTCAATAAAACAATCAAACCTGGATCCTCTGCCCTTGAATGAATTAGCTTCCTATTTATCAGCTTTTTAAAAATGAATGAACTGGAACCAGGCATCAGAAGCCACCAAGGTAACTTCTCTCTCTCTGTAGCAATGGACATGAGCAGCCCCCACCTGTGCAGTTGACTCACAGTGCCTTCCTGGTCCTTTATATCTGCTGGTCATGCAACACATGGCTTGTTTGCAAATAGTCCATCTGATAGACTTTCCAGAGCTGTGGCCACTGAAGGGGCAGACAAAAGGCTTCTAGAAAAGCAGGGCAAGCAGCCAGCACCCATCATCCCATGACAGTGCAAGTGCTCACAAATACAAGTCCTTTCTGTTCTTCTCACCGCTAAAACACTGTAGTGAATGGTTTCACCAAAAGTGATGGCCAGGGTCAAGTTCCCATGAATGGGATGGCCCAGGCAAATGCCCCAGCCTCTCACCTGTGAAAATCCAAACCAGATGGACCACTGTGCAATTGATCCATGATAAGAACATAAGGGGTGCCTCTGGGTGGCTCAGTCAGTTGAGCATCTGACTCTTGGTTTTGTTCAGGTCATGATCTCAGGGTCATGAGATGGAGTCCTGCTTCAGGCTCCGCGCTCAGAATAGAATCTGCTTGAAGATCCTCTCCCTCTGCCCCTCCCCTCACTCTCTCTTGTGCGCATGCTCTCTCTCTCTCTCTCAAATATAAAATAAATCTTTACCAAAAAAAGAACACAAGGAATGGCCAGGCCATTTATCAATCTCTGACCCTGATTTCATGAGGTACTTAGGAGTGGTTTGGAGTGATGCCAACCATTGAGGATTACATGAACGAATCCACCCGAGTGTGATCGATAAGTGGATGTGGACTCTCCTTGAGTTTTACATTTTCCTCTTGGACAAAAGACAGCGGTGAAGTGGGATGAACTCAACTTTAGCAACACACAGGTTGCCCTTGACTCTTGTCCTGCCATATCCTGTCTTTGTGACTTTGGGTAAGTCACACAGCCTCTCTGAGCTTCATTTTCTCTTGGGATCCTGCCATAACCATAATGTAGAGATCACAGCTTTGTTGTCAGAGTAGATGGGATAATGCATGCAGAAAGCCTGTGTGACAAGCAGGCCCTGGGACATCATGGGGACAGTGGTGGTCCCACCAGCTTCCTGTGTCTGTTATATTGCTGGCTCTATCGATCTGTGCTCAGCTGCTATAAAAGTTGGAGGATGTGGTGGTGGTGGATACTTTGGAGGATCTAAAGAACACTTTTTGATGATTCGGTTGCTCCAGACTGTTACGATAAACGTTGGCGAGGATTGTACACATGCACACACACAAGCACGCATGCGCACAGTGTCAGTTTCCTAGGCCAACTGTGGTCTGGAAGACAGGTAGATGACAGCTGTACCATGAGGTTCTTTGTGAGCTCTCCCATGTGCGGAAACTAAAGTTCGTTGTTGTTGTTTGTCTGTTTTCAAAGTATCAATACAAGTAATAGTAAGAATTGTGGTAACGGAAGAGTGATAGGTCAGCTAGCTAAGCGTCCGTCCACGTGGATGGAACTCTCCTGGTGCTGGCGTGCACGAGTGGTCAGTTCATCTTGGTTTTGCTTACCCCCACAACAAAGGCAGAACGTTTTTCCCCTTCCTTTTCCCTAAGCACCAGCCCCCTCAGCACACAGGAGGGACTCAGGAGGTGAGCCAAAGAAGGGACCCTTTAAAGCTACTGTTCGTTTCCACTTCTTTTGGGTCCTTCTGGAAAACGTTACTTGTGAGCTTGCCCTGGAAACCAGGCATCTGCACCGGACATCAGTCTCCCCTGATCAGACCTCTCCCGCACAGCTAGGGACAGCCAGCCGTGCTCCCCTGGCTACCTGGGGCAGGGAACCCTCCTTCCAACCCAACTCGCCTCTCCCACGCCCTCATGAGTCCTGATTATAAATGGACGTTGCCCTTGGTTCTGGCCAGGCCTGCCAGATTCGCATGGCGGGTGTGAGTGTGGGGTTGTGGCCAGCATGGGAGGATGGCGCAAGCTCACTTAGAATAACTCCAATTCCCTCTCCCTCTGCCACCGAGGCTATTTCTTGCCCCTGCAGCCAGAGGAAAGAAGTGGGTTTCTCTGAAGCACAATACCAATATTTTTCTAATTTGTCCAATAAAATCTTCCCCTTGAACTTCATGTTTGGCTTGATTTTATCCAGTATTTTCTTTAATCTTGTGTGATTTGGGTGTGAATCATGAGGCGTCTCCAAAAACAGCTCAGATATAGGAGCCTTCACTCAGACTTGCTTTCATTTCATTGGCAAAACTGCCAATGAATACTTTTCTGTTGATAACCGGGCTCTCTTTAGTCTTTCTCCAAGTGTTTCTCTACCTCTGTATCCTTGCTACCACCTTGTGACTTCTGGAAGACTAGCGTTCATGCAGCACACCTTTACCTGGGTCCAGGTGCGCTGGGTCCCGTGCTGGCCTGGGGGCCACATTGCTGTCTTCCAGTCCCTCGTGGTGGGGGAGTGGGACAACATCACAGCAAGAGGGACTCAAATTAGACCTGGAGGAATGCTGTTTGAGTAGTTCTTAGACATCTGGAAGTTTTCTTCTGGATCTTTACCACCCTTTAACATTCAGGTTAAAAAATATTTCAAAGTATAGTTACTGTTAGATTTCGTTTTCTCGTGCTTTATTTTCCCCACATCTTCCAAATATTTATTGATTTTTTTCCCCTAAAACGTGGAGCCCTGACCATATGTCTTTTTCTCTTGCCCAACAGGGCATTGAGGGAAATAAAATTGGGAAGGTGCCACTATTACCATGACCTAATTTTTGTCGAAATTTTAGTGTTCCATCTGCCCCTGCATTTTAGAAGGGAGGGTCATCTGAGTTGATTTCCTTCCCCAAGGAGGCCTGGAATGTGGACCTGGTCAAACCACCAAAAGAACACAAATAAGTCTCCTTTCCAGGAGGCACAACACAGGCAGGGCTCCACTGAGAAGCCTGGGGCAGGACTCATTTCCACGGAGACCGCGTGGACATCTGCCAAAAGCTGTTTGCTCTGTGTCTGTAAGCCTGGGAGATGGGGAAGGATGCTGGAGGGTTTCTCTTCTGGATGAAAATTTGCCAGTCACATCAGCCACTGGGTGTTGTAGGTGGATGAAATGGGGGTGGGGATGATGGAGAGAAACCTCTGTTCATCCCTTCAGTGTTTGCGGGGCACCCACTACATTCTAGACCCGAGCAAAGTGCTCAAGGTGGTTACAGAGATGTGCTCTGCCTCAAAGAACTCAAAATCTAAAAGGATGGATAAGATTTTATACTTTGGGTGCCTAAGTGACTGTAGACATTACTAGAGAAGGTGCATTTCTGTATGTTTGCTATTGTTGTTGTTGGCTTTACTGTGTTTTTCTAACATCCATTGATGACTAATTCTATGACAGGTGCTCTGCTATTTTACATGAACTAATTTAATAGGAAACCTATTAGTAGGTGTTGTGCAAAGGCCTGGAGGCTCAAAGGAAGGGTGCCTGTGGGGACAGGCCTGGGAAGAAGATGTGTGGAGAAGGCAGCCTGGGGTCAGACTATAAACAGATGTGCATGCCAGGCTGAGGAGCTACAGTTCTCTGCGGGGAAGGCACATACCCCCCTTGTGATAAAGTGGTAAAGTGACTAGGATGTTTCAGACCCAGATCCAGTGCCATGTGCTGAGTTTTGCTCCGCTGGTTGGATCTTCAGGAAATGGGAGGCAGAGAGATGGGAGACCAAGAGGCCCGGTCTCTGCAGCCACATGGATGAACAACAGGGTCATAATTGGACGATTGTAGTTAGAATCTGTCTAGACTGGCACCGTCTAGTAAAAATATAATGTGAGCCACAAACATGAGCTGCTTATGTCATCTAAAATTTTCCAGTGGTCACATCTGAAAAAGCAAAAGGGAAACAGGTGGAATGAAGTGTAAGAGTATATTTAGGTTAACCTGGTATATCCAAAATCACAGAGTTTCAACATAAAATCAATAAAAAAATTATTAATGTGCTATTTTCCATTATTTTCATACTAACCTTTGAAATCGGATGTGTCTCTCATGCTCTCAGAACATCTCATTTAGACTAGCCACATTTCAGGTGCTCCAGACGCTAGCGGATGGGACAGCACAGGTCGAGAGCATGACCAGACATTCTGGACCCTTTCCTTAAAGTGGGTTGGAACAGACTCCACCACCAGCAGCATCTCCTGGTGCTCTTCCGTCCTGGTAGTCTGTACAAACACTGGGTGGCTAGTTAGTGCCCTCCCTTGTGGTCTCAAAACCCGCCCCTCCCCCCCCCCCCCCACCCGCCGGCTGCAGAGTGGAAGCCGGGAGTTGTTTGGAATCCAGGAGCATAAGGTCGATGACCAGAGCGGATGGGCTCCTGGGTTTGGCCATGCGGCTCTCATGGTTTCAGCCATGTGAGTTCACTCCTAAGCCATGCAGCCTTCCTCAACCAAATGCACAGCCCAGGCCAGCGAGTGGGAAGCCTTAGCCGCCTGGAGTGAGCCCGAACTGTCAGGTTTTCTAAATCAGACTCAGACACCCACACCATGTCTTTGTTCTGCCAAACTCACGTTCAGTCTTGCAGGAGCCCAAATGGTGCAGATACGTGTGCTGTCTTCCCACCTATTACAGAACCTTTCCATGCTCTCTGAGATTCCGCTTTGCTGTGCCAGCCACTGGCTCTCCACAGCCCGAGTTCTGTCTGACCTCCCCAGCCTTTCCCGTGGGGCACTCCTTGACCGTCCCACTCTAAATGTTCATTCTGCCACCTTGGTCTTGTGGACATCTGGGCGGTTCATTTTTCCTTGTCCTTCTGCTATTGCACATGGGTTGTAGATGAGCCCTTGCAGAAGATCATAGAACATGTGAGTTAACATGCAGACGTGCTAATAAATATATTCTTATGCTAGAGTCCTCTCCTGTGGAATTCAGTGGACATTCCCGTAGGCACATGTGAATATATGCTAAATGCAAAGTAGACCGTGCATATCAAACACCGTTTAAATAGGAAGGAGCTTAGAAGTTGGGGCCACTATGAGAATCTTGTCCAGATCCAACTGACTTAGCTCAAGCAATGGACCATGTGAAGAGCTTCTGTATCATCGCCAAAACCGTTGATGTGGAGTTGAAATGCGATCTTTAGACCATCGTGCAGATCTTCGGTTGTGCAGGGGCTACCTCCATCCCACACATCTCATGGTTTTATTGTTTTGGTAATCCCTGCACTGGAAACACCTCAGTTCATTTCCCTTCATTTCTTCCGCTCATCCACACCTATTCAGTGCAAATGAGAAGGGTTCTTTCTTGGTCCACAGGTGTGGGCGTGGCCTCCCCATGCCTTTTCCCTGCCCCCCTCACGTTCTATTGGATCTGGCTGGAAAAATGTGGCCTGAGCCCTTCCACCTCTCTCTGTCTCTATGCCCTGGTCAGGGCCACTATTCTTATGTCTCTCCCAGATGGCTGCAGTCCCGTTCTGATTCTCTCTGCGCACCTGGGTTTGCCCTGCCCCCCACCCCCACCCTGGCATTATTCACTTTGCAGGTCAGAGGGGGCTTTCACAGACGTCAGTCAGATGGCAGGGCATTTAGTGTGAAACCCAAACTCCTGGCTGTGCCCCAAGCATCCTGCTAGATCTGGCTTGACCTCCTTGTTCTGCCTGAGCTTGCGGGGCTGCCCACGGTGCTCACCTGTGATCTGGCCACACGCTGGCCCTTTTGTCCATTTCTCCAACCCCCCCAAGCTCCTTCCTGCTCTGAATCCTTGTTCCTGCTCTCCTCTCTACCTGGAATCTCATCCCAACCACACTGGTGGCTGGCTTGTTCTCATCTTCTGTGCCTCCTGGAGATGTCAGCCCTGCAGAGAGGCTCTCCTGCTCGTGGACCAAAGGAGCCACCCCCTCCCCCACCCTGTCACATCCCCTGCTATCCTTTCCTTGGATCACTAATCGCTCTTCGGAAATGTTGATGTGTTCAACTTTTCCCCTCCTGTCGCTTGATGGTCCCTGGGATTTTGCTGCTGAACAGAAGAGAGTCAGTAAATATTTGTTGAATGATTTTGATGATGTTTGAACAATGTTGATGACTATATGTCTGGGTTCCAATTTCCCACAATAAATGAGAAGTGCAGGTGCACACATTCACTCATCAAACGTGCATTGAGTCCTTCCTATATCAGGCACAGAAACTGAATTACATGTGATTGGTCAGTCCCTCCTCTCTTTCCGCCCCTCCCTCTGCCCTCCAGCTTGCCTGCAAGCATTCATCAGATGTTCCTAGAGTCAAGCACTGTGCTAGCTCATAGGGACGTAGAAGCAGGTAAAGGGGTGTCTCTGCCCACAGAAGCTCACTGCACAAAGCAGGAGTTTCCCTGACAGCGGGAGGGAGGCCAAGAAGAGTTAGGGGCTCCCAGTGGGAGTTAAATGCTAAGGTAAATGCTGTTCTTGAGGAAAGATGCCCTTGAAATGCAGGAGGGCTTCCCAGAGGAGGTGGCATTCTCCCCAACCGCATCCACCCATCCACCCATCCACCCTAGAGGATATTTTCCCCGCTCAGCAGGGGCCCAACCCTCTCCCCAGGACCGCTGTCCTCAGCCCTGGCCAGACACACGACTTCTCGCTCTGGTCTCGGAGCCATGCAGGAGCCTGTCAGGGGGTTTCACTTCGCTTCCAAACCTTTCTCCCAAGCGCGGAATTCCTTCTCTCCCGCCTCTCGGGCTGCTGATGAACTGAAGGAGACTCCCCAGTAGGTGGCGCCCGGGCACCACCGTGCGCCCTGTCCGCGCGCAGATGGTGTCCCTGCCTGAGGCACCTTCTCAGAACGAAGCCCGGGCGACTCCAGCTTTGGCCTGGTCTGAATCCATTCCGTTTCGTTTTCAAAGAAAGAATTAAGGGATGCCTCGTAAGTGTATCTGCTCAGAGGAGTGTGTTCTGTGAGAAAAATAAACACGGTTGTGTGGCCCCCGTGTAGCAAGCCTGTTCTTTTTGAAATACATCGTTTGGCCAAAGAGGAGACAGAGCCTTGCATGCCTTCCTCTTGGGGAAATTGTTGAAGGCACCGTTTGCCGGCCCTGGTCTGGACACTTGGGTGCCAGCAGCGCAGCCCTGAGCAGGGAGCGCTTTCCCCTCCAGAGCCTGGGGATGAAGCAGGGTCGTGGGGTGCCAGGATCTCTGCGGGGTGGGAGCTCCCCTCCGTTCTGCAAACCTCAACGACTCAACAGCCTCTGGGTCCCCAAGTCATGTGCTAGGTGTGTGCTTGGACACTCAGGGCGTAGATGGGGTTGAGCTGATGGGGGGCTGGCAGCAACGGCGCAGTGTCACTTAGCGGGTCTGGACTCAGGCTCTGGGCTGAGCGTCTTTGCGTGGTTTGCCTTCTTAAGTGTCCTGCGTGGTGGTGCCCATCCCAGAGGGAATGACTCATGCCTCGGCCAAGGACTATGGGGCAGAAAGCAAATTTGGGCCAGTCTTCAGGGAAAGGGGAAAAAAAAAAAAAAAGGATGATGATGGACAATGACATGCTCCGGGTCATTTTTCAGAAAGTTATACCCATTCTATTGAAAGGAGGTCCTTAACTGTGAAGCAGTGTCATAAGGTTCTCAGACAGAGTGCAGTTTGGCGGGGAGAGCCTCCCTTAGCTCCTGCAGACACTTGGCCCCTTGCCCTCTGCTCTCTGCCCCGGAACACTGCCCCGGACCGCACTCAGCAGCGGTTCTTCTGTGCTGGGCCCTGGGTGGGGTTTGGCTAGTGGGGGACACCGGCAACAGGTAGAGGCGGTGGGGTGGGAGTGCACCTTCAGCCCTGTGCCCCCGGGACCAGCTGCACCCAATCTAAAGTCACATCAACCTCCCCGTCTTTGTGGCTTTCTCTCTCTCTGGGGGCTCTCTGTCCCTTCAGGCAGAGTGCTAGAAAGGTCCCCACTGCTCCTGGCTGCAGGGGAGTGCACCATTTCTCCTAGTTTCCCTCGGCCTGCCCACACTGCTTGTTACAATAACCTCTTTATTAAACCTTCCTTAATTAGCCAGCGTGACTATGTCATGTGCTTCCTGCTGGGGCCCTGACTGATACAAAGGTAAGAGTAGACGGAAGGTTTGTTTTTCTTAAGTCCTGACTCTACCAAAAAAGAAAGAAAGAAGGAAGGAGGAAGGATGGAAGGAAAGCAATGGGAAGGAGGAAGGAAGAGAAGGAAGAGCAAGAGACCCCCTATTGTTCCTTGTTTATTCATGTATGTAGTTCTCTCTCAATTCATTGGGAGCAGAGAGATTCCATATACCCTTCTAGTGAATTCCCCTTTTGCTCAAGTGATTAAGAATCGATACCTGTTGCTTACAGCCTGGCTGATAGAGCAGTGAAATCCCCAAGTCTGGGAGCCTCTGCTGGGTATAGCTCTGACCCCAGCTCTCAGGGACCCCAGTCTGCACCCCTCCACCCACCTCCCTCCCAATGAGGTCTCTCCCCATCCAACCAGGCTTCTTGCATAGACCTTTGAGTTTGGCCTCTGCACTACGTATAGTTAGACACATCTGCCCCTCACTGCAGGGCAAGCAACCTGAATGCTGATCAGATTGTGTTTTGCTCACCTGTGTATATCCATGGCCTGGTGAGGTACCTAGCAGAAGAGATGGAGTAGCAAGGAGGTGGGGAGAGAAGACTCACATCTAGGAAACTGATGACACGCTGTATTATTAAGCACCAGGGGGAGAATACCGATAAGAAGTAGAATTTATAAAAGGACTTGGTGTCTTGCTGTGGAAGGGGATGGCTGGAGGAGGCTGTGGGGAGCTGGGGTGCAGCCTAGAAGCTTGAGCTCCCAGTTTGTGAGCCAGGCCAGCACAGCTGGGAACAGCAAAGGGCCCTTCAGATGCCAGATGCATAACTAGCTCCCTGCACTGCTGATGTGGTGAACCTCTCCTCCCTGCCTCCTTCCCTCCCTCCCTTCTTGGCTCCCCTGCCTCCCCCCCTGCCTCCTTCCCTCCCTCCCTTCTTGGCTCCCCTGCCTCCCCCCCTGCCTCCTTCCCTCCCTCCCTTCTTGGCTCCCCTGCCTCCCTCCCTGCCTCCTTCCCTCCTTCCCTTCTTGGCATGTGCCAGGTGCTCTATTAGATGCCAGAGATCTAGGGATAAGACAAGACAGACATAATTCCCTTTCATTTCCTGTTTACAATCTCATGGAGATTTTTAAATCTCCTAAGTAAACATAAATAAAAAACACTACACATTTAGGATAAACTCTCCAAAAGAAACAAGGTCTGAGAAAACAAAAAAGTAGGGAGAGGCACGTCCCTTAGCTGGATGGTCAGGGAGAGCCCTTCCTGGGAATGGCATGTTTAGAGGAGCCCTGAGGGAGGGAAAAAAAAAAATCACCGTGCAAAGATGTCAGAGACTCATTCAGGCTGAGGGAACAGTGTAAGTGAAGACACTGAGGTGTGGGATGTTAGGATGTCATGTGTCTGGAACCTCTTGGTAGATCTAGAACAGACTTCCAAAGCCCAAGGGGAGGTGACCAGAGGTTCTGTTGATGGGGTCCTACTTGGGAAGAAGCTTAGTGAAGCACTTGACGCACTCTGCCCATGTCCCCTCGGTCCCTGCCATTTTCCACACATACCAGCACCTGGCTGAAGACTTTCCCTGGCTTCTGCGGTACACTCCTCTGAGGCACACAGCAGGCCAGAGGTGGCAGGGAATTAGCCTCCCTTCACCAAAGACTGGTGAGCACTCCCACCTCTCAGGCCAGGTATATCCAGGTGCCTCCTCAGCGGTGGTTCCCAGAGCCCTGCGGTGGGACTGGGCTCCGGTTGCCTGCGGCGCTGTGGTGCTTGATGACGCACCTTGTGTGGGCTGCCTGCCTGTCTCCATCTCTGAGTCACTTTGCCATGTCCCTACAGGCATTTCCGGGGAACCCCTCCCAGGTGAATACCTTGCCCTTGAATCCTGGTCTCTGGGACTGCTTCAGAGAGAACTCAAGCCGGGACACCAGTGGACTGATACCTCTCTGCAAAAATCGATATGCTGTAGCCTAGAGCTTCAGATGCAGTTTTGTGTGCACCCACACCGCCCTTTGCATTAACATGATGCCATCCATCAAATGTCCCTTCTATTTCAGGCCCCTGCACGTGAATGCACATCACACCAGCCAACTTGGAGAATCCACATTTGTACTTAGAAGTACCAGGGAGCATGGGCTCTGTGCCGTTCATAATCAAGGGTAGGCATTTTAAGGAAATTTCGTTTAGAGATAACATCCTCTGCCGCTTTATTGTTTGACAAAAGGATTTGATGAGGACAAAGGCTTTCTTTACACTGGACACACTCTGACCTTTGTTTTACTAGATTAATTTCATATCTAGAGTGTCCCATCTTGGATGATGAATTAGCAATAAAAAGCTCATCAAAATGTAATTACATGCAATGTGTTGAATAATGATCTCTTAAAAATTCCTATAGATTTGTCTGCACCTCCTTCCCCTCCTGGGGGAAATGAGCCTCAGCTGCTAGCTACTAGCCCTGGCTCAGGAATGCAAACCCTAGCCATATTGTGAGTCTGAGATAGGAGAGCTGGCTTCTATCATTGCCCAGTGTCATCCATTGATCAATTGCTTTTCTGCATGTGATGCACATCTTTATATAATTTAAAGGACCATCTCCACGGGGGTAGGAATACACAGGAAGTGGAAGCCGAAGGCAGAGCGAAGCCCTCACCTCCTCCATCTGCAGCAGCCCTGTTTCAGGGAGGGAGTTATTAATTAAAATGTTAACTGCCCAGACAATAGCAGGCAGACCAGCATGGAGAAGGCCTGCAAAGCAAGCATTAAAGCTTTCATAACTGTAAATTCCAGGAAAGTTTGCTCCTCCTTAAAATAGGAAAACAGAACCATCTGTATCTCAGAGGAGACTTAACTGAGCTGTTTGAGTGTTGCGAGGCTTTCCCCAGGAGCCGGGCTGGTTTCTCTCCAGAGGGCTGGACTTGGACAGAGAGAAAGCCTAGCCTTACCCGCGCTTGGTTGAGGAGGCCTGTAAACCCTACAGCTGGGGCTGACAGCAGAATATTCAAATGATTCCAACAGTGAAAATGCCCACACTCATTTGAATAACTGAAGAATTCAATCATTTGAATGCCAATGATTATTCCTCTGGGAGTTTACATTTTAGAAAGACAGTGCATCTGAATCCCCATGAGAGCATTAAATCGCTATCTAATTAGCAGTCCCAAATTATATATATTTAAAAGATAATTAAAGGTTTGAAGGCTGTTGGAATAACTGGTTATACATTTAAATGAATCACAAGAAATTTGTTAGTAATGTGCGGAGTTTTCTTTTATTTCTTGCTTCCCTCTTTGAAGTTCAGTAGACCCATCCTCTCGGGGTTAAGTTTGGTAGCGGTAAGATAAAGGCAGATGGTTTTAATTATTCCAGCTCCAACCTCCAAATAATTATAACCAGCTGTCATTTTTACATAATCCTAAATGATAAGACCCAAAGAATGCAAATAAAAAGGTTGACACCATGGGCTCTTGGGCATGGTAATTTAATTATGCCCACTGCCCCGCTGGGCTGACCATTGCGCTTTGCCAAGGAGGTGCCTGAACCTCTCCGCTCCTCGCTCAACTTTTATAACCATGCGGCGGGCACGTGTATTTCTGAACGGGCTTCCCAGGTGCTACTTCTGCATTCTCTGTGGGGGTTTGCGGGGCCGAGGGGAGCACTAATACACTCGGATTATGGAGACAAGAAAGTAGCTTGGCTCAGCCAGGCAGGGCTTTGGCTGCAAGTCCTCCTCAGCCTCCCTGCCCCTTTCTCCTTGGGATGGGGTCTGCCCCTGTTCTTGTCTCAGTGAGCCCCTCTCCCCCAGTAGGTGATGACCTGGTAGAAGGCCACCCAATAGCTGGCATCTCTCTAGCCTGTAGCTGGGGATTTTGCAGGGAGGAGCACTCACGCGGCTGGTGAGGGCCAGAAATCCCAAGTGATTGGCTGACCTGCCAACCTCTACCCAGGAGGCTCTCGGTTCCCATTTGCAGTGTGAGGCTTTCTGGGCCTGTCTCTCCCTGGAAGGGCAGAGACCCCCTGAGGAGCAAGTCAGGGGTACTTATCATAGCCACAGCAGCTTCTCCCAATTGGACCCAATGACTCCAGAACCAAAGTCTGACAGACAAAGTTCACCCTAGGCAGATCTCCGGTTGCACTTTGCCAGAGGCAAGTCTAGAACATCATCTAGAAGGAAGACACACACACACACACACATGCACACACACACACACTCCAAATTAAATCAAAAGCCCAAGGACCCAAATGCCTGCTTCTCCCAAAAAGCCTCTCCTGGAGTGTCTAAGTTTCTAGCTACATTCCAGGAAGAGGGTTTGGGAGGAAGTGGGGCAGGTGAAGGCATTTACTGGACTCCTGCCATTGCGGCAGGATTGGGAGTCCTATGGCTGGGACGCCCCTTATGTGGAGCCTCGTTCATCCAGGCTCAAATACAGATAGAAACAGTACGTTTGTGTACATTTAATGGAAAGATTCCTTTGAGAGTTAATCATCTGAGGCTCAGCTCTGCTCAGTGTGGAATGGCAAGGAGCTGGCTGACTGGGATCCCAGGTCACCTTGCTGTCATCCCTTCCTGATGCCTTCATGGGACACATTGCAGGCAGATACCCAGCAGCAGCCTTGGGGCCACCAGGATATGTTAGTCCGTGGGCCAGAGCAGTCTCTGAGACTAGGGTCGCCTCAGCCTCCCCCGTCAGCTGTGTGGCCTTGGACAAGTCACTCAACCTCTCCAGCCTCAGTTTCCTGAGCTGATAAATGAGTGCAAAAATAGTGCCTCCTGGAGGGGATTGTTCTGAGCATACAATGAGTTCATGTTCACACAAAGTCTAGAACTGGCCAGGCACATAATGTGTGCTATACACGTGCTCATGGAGTGAATATAGATCCTAATGTGTTCATTTACTTACTCTGTTTACTCATTCAAATATTCAACTATTCATAGTGAACCCATTCTTGCCAGGCACTCTCCTGGACACTGGCAGGTTCAATGCTGAATGAGAAATAGCCTCTTTCCCGAAGATCTTGGGACCTAGTGGGAGATGTAGGCAAGTAAGTAATGAATTTGCAGTATGCTGTGATGGGTGTGGAGATGGAGAGACCACAGGAGGCTCAGGAGAACATAGGAAGGACCTGAACCAACTCTGAACTTGGCAGCAGACTTCCCAGAGGAGCTGATGCCTCCTCTGGGTCCTGAGGAGCCAATGGACTTTGAGTTGGGGTGAAGAGTGCTGGAAACAGTGGAGTGGTAGAAGGATGCAGGGACCTGAAGTCAAGGATGGTAATAATATTGTTAGCAGCCCACTGGATCTAGCTGGGGAGCAATACAGAGAGAGTCGGGAAGTGGTGAGAGGGAGGTCAGAGCCACAGGCAGAGGCATACTGATGGGCACTGTGGCATTCTGGAACGTTGGACATCAACCTAGAGGGCGTGGGGAGTCATGAGGATTCCAGGCCAAGTGGTGATTTTGGTTGCAGAAGAATCCCCCTGGCTGGACCCTGGACAGTGGATTGCAGGGGTGGAGTCCATGCAGGGAGGCTTAGGAGACGCTCACCCTTATCAAGGGGAGGGAGGGTATCATGGTGGCTAAAACTAAGTTGGTGGCAAGAGGGATGGAGAGATGTGACTCAATTTCAAGAGACACATAAAAGATAGAAGCTATGGACGTGGTAGTTTGATGAGCCCTGGTTGCCTTGCCTAGCCCACTGGCCTCTTTCTCTGGCTGCTTGCCTCTCCAGCCTCTGCCCACATCTTCATGATCACAGACAAATACAAGACCCAGAGGACTGAGTCAGCCTTGCAGGGGACCTTTAGTTTTCCTATGAGTCATGAGTGACATCACAGGTCTCTTGGGTTTATTCAGACCAGCATGCATCCCAAATTTTTTTTTAAAGACAGATTAGTATATTTCAGAATCACCTGCAAAAAAAAAAAAAAAAAAAGAAAAGAAAAGAGTGAAACCTAAATATTTTGCTGCGTCACCAGTCCGGTGGGCTGGACAGAGCAGCGATGGGTGAGAACCTATTCAGTTTGGTGGTCTGATATGCCAGGGCAGAGAGCAGATGGGTGAGAAAGATGGTCACAGGCATGTTGATGCTGCAAAACCCTATGTCCTCGGGGCGGTGCAGAACAAGGGCCACCCCAGGGAAGATCAGAGAAACATTCATGGACGACGTGGGCACAGAGGTGGATCCCTTTATGTCTTCTCCTCCTTCACAAGTATCTTGAAAATTTTTAGCAGAAAAAGAGAAACAAAATAAAGATATCATACCAAGCATCACCCTAGATAAAGTCACACACACACACACACTCAGACATGTTTGAGGAAGGCTCAGCCATCTGATGTAGGTTAATACCATTACAAGCAAAAACCAGAGTCAGGAGTAGTGGTAACTGGCTTGGAAGGAGGGATTCCTTTCCCTCTTTTCTTCCTCTCTCTCTTTCCTTCACTTCCAAATTCGTTGCCCGCTTCCTGCCCTTCCGGCCAGTTAGCACAGAAACCTGGACGTGGAGAGAGGTCTCTCCGTTCCAAGCACCATCCCTCCAAGGGGAGCCAGTAAGACTGGAGTACTTCTCCCGGGGACTGAGCCAGGAGAGGCACTAGGAACGGGGGTGACAGGCCAGGAAGGCTGGTGTCACTGGCCCCAGGAGGAAACCCCCAGCAGAGAGCTCACTCCATGTGGGCGGTCAGCTGCAGCTCCACTGGACGGGAAACATGTCTCATTGCACTGTTGGTTGATGCTATCTTCTGATCTCACTTGAGTGAGTAAGAAAATTCATTGTCTTGGCAGTTCCAAAATTGGAATCACCTTGTGGTGCCCAATTATAGTGCATGTTCAAAACAGCCTGACACATTTCAATCCCAAGAGTCTCTTGCTCGAGGGAATAATGCCAACTAAAGTTCTATAAATGCACAAAAATTGCTTTGTCAAATGTCACAAGCATACTTTCAACTTATAGAGGTCCTCTTGTTATCCTAGATGTTATTTCCTAATGACTCAGGTATCTCCAACCTTTGTATGAAATCTGCTTTGGAATGTGGCAGTGTGGGCTCAAGAACTTGGTGCAACTCTCTTTGGAACTTTGAAATTCATTCGTTTTTTTTTTTTTTTTTAAGATTTTATTTATTTATTTGACAGAGAGAGACACAGTGAGAGAGGGAACATAAGCAAGGGGAGTGGGAGAGGGAGAAGCAGGCTTCCCACTGAGCAGGGAGCCCGATATGGGGCTCGATCCCAGGACCCTGGGATCATGACCTGAGCCAAAGGCAGGCACTTACTGACTGAGCCACCCAGGTGCCCCCCTTTTCTTTTTTTGAGAGAGAGAGAGCACTAGAGGGTGAGCAAGCAGTGGGGGCGGGGGGGTGGGCAGAGGGAGAGGGAGAGAGAGAATCCCAGGCAGACTCGACGCCCAGCAGGAGCCAGACGCAGGGCTCGATCTTACAACCCTAATATCGTCTGACCTGAGCTGAAATCAAGAGTCAGATGCTAAACCAACTGAGCCAGCCAGGCGCCCCTGAAATTCATTCTGAAGGCTGTTCTGCATCTAAGTTTTGCCCAGAAAACTATAGTGCGGTTTTGTCCGGAGTGTTCTAACCTATCAGAGGGGCTGTCTTCTAGGCACCCAGGGGCATCTTTCCCTCGCAGGCGGCATCCGTGTTCTGCCTTCTCTGCTGCGGGCTGGTATTTCCCTCGCATGGGCCCTTCACCTGACTAGGGGCCTGCAGAGGGCGCTCCCCTCTCTGGGTCAGCATCCCCGCTTCCCAGGCCCTTTGCTGGCACGAAAGCTCCTCCCGCCCGAGCCACTCAGCCCCATTTTCATTTTGATGACTCGCTGGCTATGACAAGACAGATGGGCTTTCTGAGAATGGGAATTTAAGGCCAGCTGCCATGGAGAAGCCGCACTGAAGGTCCAAAACCACTGGCAGAGCTGGGCCACTTCCTCCCCACACACCACGTTGGTGACTCACCTCGACTCAGAGGACACCGATTAAGATAAAGGTCATTTGGGTTTTCAAAGCAGCCTCTTAATTGTTTTTTTTTTTTTTTTTAAATACCAAAGCTGTTTTAGTTTTATAGCCATCAAAAGGATTTTGTAATCACACTAAGAGAGCACGGAGAACTTTTCATCTTTGAGACACTTAAAAACATTAATTAATAAGAGCACGGTACCTGGTGGAAAAAGGAAAAGCCTTGTTGTCTGGACATGCCCTGTTGCCTCTCTCCCACCTTCCGGCTGCTTTGGGACACACCCTCACGGCCCTGCTTCCCTCCGGTGTATCTGGGCTTCTCATCTTCCCATGAACACAAAGGATTTCATCTCCACGTATAGACTCATCGGGATCACCCCCTCCTCCCCCACCACTGGCCTTGTCTCTGCCATCCTGTCATCTAGCTTACCTAGCAAGGTCTGAGCCCCATGGCGTCATACCACCAAAGGGCCAGCACGATTCGGGTGGCAATCCCAGCTACCCTGGTACCATCAGATGCTACCAGGCTTGTCTGAGGCTCTGAGTCAGATGTTGGCTAATGGGCCTTGTGTTGTGTGTCCTGGGTATGTGGCACCGTGCTCCCTCCAAGTATACACTCAGTGCACTGTAGTTGTTCTCAATCTGAAACTGACTCTTGCATCCCCGGCCTACGAAGGCCAGTTTCGAGGCAGCCCGAATGAGTCAAATGGAGGCAAGGATGGCTGGTGGGCGTCGGCTTCCGCCGTGGTTCTGCACCCGTTAATAGGCCTGCTGTGTGCAGCCCTGTGGGTGGTCGCCATCTGAGCTGAGACCCCCTCCAGGGAGGCAGTGCACAGGGTGGTGAGGACCGGAGGCTGAGCCAAGGGGCAAAGATGGGCTTGAATCACAGTCCCACTGTCGATTAGCTATGCTGCCACGTGGCCTGCATCCGCTGCCACGTGGCCTGCATCCCCGGACTCCGCATATGCCCATCTGTGAGGCAGTTATCCCTCCAAGGAGGTATGCACAGTGTTTAGTACCGTGCCTGGAAGAAGAGCATTCACTCTTCCTAAAGAATGATAGGAGGTGAGGGGGAAGCTGGCCGACAGAAAACTTTGTGTTTTTGTTTTGTTTTGGTTTGGTTTGGTTTGCTAAAGGCAGTCACTTAGAAAGCAGAACAGATTGTTTGCTACATTTTATAAATTCCTTGTGGGAGAAACAATGAACTTAGAAAACTGAAAACAGTAACTGCTTCGAAGGACTTACCTTTGGGCCAGCTAGCAGAACCGTGGGTGGTGATCCCTGTGTTGCCTGTATTGTGATAGGGAGGGCGATATTTTGTTTTCCATTCTTGCACTTTAAAGTATTTTCCAAATTTTCTGCAATGAGCAGTTGTTACCTGGAAAATCGGGGGGAGGGGGTGGGGGGTAATCTTAAAAAAACAGCAAAAGCTTAAACCATTTGGACTGTCGCCAGGAGAGAAGTGGCTGATACTCTGCTTCCACTGAGTCTCTGCTGAGACTCCCCTTCCCTAGGGCCACCTCCTCTGCAGCTGGACATTGCATGACAGCCAGAGACCTTGATTTGCAAATTCTAAGGGAAGAGACTGTTGCCCTGTCTCAGGCCCACCTGGCCAGCTGGCCTTGGGACCATGTCCTGTTTGAGACTTTCCCTTTGACCTTGAGAAGAATGGACCACCACGCCGGGTTGAACTGCCTCTTTTAAAGAATAGAAATATTACTGAACAACCATACTGCAAAGAAACATTTTATCCCATGAGCCTCCTCTCTAGGGGGAGGCGGGGGCTGCCACATCTGAATCAGTAATGACATTTACTGGTGCTGGCTGAGTGGGCGTTTCCCAAGACTGTCAGGACACACTCCATGCTCCACTATGTACCTGTTTGCTTCTCATGCCAGCCCTGTGAGCTGAATGCTATTATCCCATCCTATAGACGAGTAGCACAGGGCTCAGAGAAATGCACGCCAGCCGTGGAACACACAGCCTGTGTGTGATTCTGGCACCCTAGCTGCTACCTGCTCTTCTAACCGCCCTGATTGGCGAGTGGTGGGTCATGACCTACACCTTGAGTGCAGGAGATGACCCTTCTCAGACAGCTTCTCCATGCTTTCCTGATGACTCACCTGGGCCTGGCCCAGGGCCTGATAAATGTATTTGGGGGGATGTGGGTGAGTACAGGAGCAAATGAGGGAATGGATGGAGGCAGGAGAGAGGGAATGAAGTGCCCGGTAGCCGTTAGTCCGTGCTCTCTTGTGCGTGGAGGAGAGAAGATGTGTCTCCTTTACTTCTCCCAAAAGGACCACTTCAGTCCCTGGGACGAGAGGAGACGCAGGCCTCGGGGGAGGTGGCAAAGGTGTTCGCCAGCTGAGGACTCTGCCTGCCTTGGGAGAGAACATCCGCCCAGACAATGGCTGGCTCCCCGCCCTTGGCCACACCCCTGCACCAGATGGCATTAGCTCTGGGCAAGGTTTCTTCCTCTCCAGTTGTGGGCCTCCCACCCCCAACTCCTTCCTTCCTTTTGGCAGCATGGAGCGGCACGTACAATTTATCAATTATTAGCATACACGATATTTGTTTCCCAGAGGCTGCATGGATGTATGTAGCTGATTTCTTCTGGCCCCTCCCAAAAAAACACAGGAAAAGCAAAGGCATTTTTGTTTTTTTTCAAACCAACATGAACGTGGCCATCACCTTAGCCTCTCCCATTATGCTTCCAAAGTTGGTCTGTAGGTAACACCAAAGAGTGCCTGCATGCAGACAATGAAACACCAGCTGGTGGGTTCAGGCGAGGAAGGCGTGCCCCCCAAGGGCTCCAGCTTGCTCCTCAGATGGATGCCCATCTTGTCCCATCCTCCTAGGCCACAGGCTGGTTTGTGCGTTCACCACATCTGGCCTTTATTTGAAACTCCACCTCAAAGTATTTCATAGCACGGAATATCTTTCCTTATTAAATTCTCCCCCACATATTTTTTTCATAAAGCAGGCACCAAAAACTACAAACCTACCCGTGGCTCTCAAAGTATCTGTTTATAAACCTTTGGAAACCATTCGCAATTCGTTAATCACGTTTTCAAAGGAAGTTACAGTTTATAGATATACTAACAAATGCCGTATCCGATGCCTCAGCCCCAGTAACGAGAGCCTCACGCAGGGAAAGAGGGAGTGGGGCTGGTGGATCCAGGATGTGTCAGAGGCTGAATCCGGAGGGACAGGGGACCGCTGGCCTGGGAGTCAGAGATTTGCTTCTGTTTCTGTCACTCTTACACTGTGGCTTCACATCTGTCCTCTCGGGGGGGAAAGTAAGGATAGGGGATCAGCCGCACTCACACACAGTAGTCTATCTTGAGTAACAGTGAGATATTTTGCAGGTCACATGCTCCTAAATAACTGTTAGGAACACTTCACTTAAAATGTACTTTAAAAGTGGTTCATTTATAAGGAGAAATAATAAAGGCGTTAAATATATACAAGTCAGAACTCCAATGACTACTTGTGCTTGAAACCCAAGCCAGCTTAAAAAAAAAAAAAATCTTTAAGAAGGGAAAGGGGTGATGTGGAGAGAATGTAGTTGGTACCTGAAACATCCAAGGGCATAAAGATTTTAGTCACAGCTTGATCCAGGCACACACACTGTGTTTTCAGGACTCTCTCCTGCCTTTTCTCTGCTTTCTCTGCATTGGCTTCATTCTCAGGAAGGCTCTCTCTAAGCAGAAGCAGAGATAGTTATGAGGAGCTCATGTTCACATCCTACCACCTTAATGGTGCTAGCAGATGCACAGCTCCTTTATCTGGATAAACCCAGGAAAGCATGCCAGGCGGAAGCTCATTTGGTTTGGCGTGGGTTACATCCCCAGCTCTGAACCAGTCTCTGCGTCCTGGAGAGATGTGGGTCTCCTCAAATGCTCAGGTCACTTGCCTATCTCTGACCCAGGGTGGTCTTGCTTTCATGAGAACTATATTTACTGAGAAGGGGGCCCAAGGGCTTCCCTGCAGGAAAGCAAGGCGATTGCCCTGGAAAATGTGGGGGATGAGTGGGGGCACTGCATGGCACAAGCGTCTTCCTTGTGGAAGTCTACTCTCTAGCCTTCCCATATGCTCTCTTCACTGGAGAAAAGATAAAGGTGGATCTAGGGTCATTATGCTGGAGTTCACTCCTCACCCTCAGTCTGTTTTATTTTATGCAACAGCCACTGACTTTTCCTACCCTCATTCAAAATAATCACTCTGCTATGTTACTACTTACACTCTAAAGGAGCTCACCCATTAATAAAAACCCAAATGGCAAGTGTTTTAGACCAGTTTCACATACTTGGTTAAGCAGACGTTGTAGAGGGGCATTCCTACAATAGAGTTCTGGAGCAGGTATCCCCAGCCCTGCCTGTTTCCTCCAATGAAATGAAATTATTTAGACTCCCTGGTTTGTGGACCAGCCCACTGTGAATGCTTCTTCATACTCTAAACCCTCCAGGTTTCCTGACTATCAAAAGCGCAATGTATTGAATTTCTTGAGTGGTTATAAGAAAAAAAAAATGAAGAAAGACATCTGGGAATGGTCAGAAGTCAAGGGTTCTCTGTGGATTACAGAATTGCCAAGTACCATCTAAAAGCACTTGGGTCCTTTAGCACAGGTATGAATTTTTCTGCTGGGACAGTCTTGAGTCCCAGCTGAGCTATAGTCCCCGTCTTGGTGCATAAGATATATACACCAGGAGGAGGTATATGAATGTGACTGTCTGACACAGACATCTTCAACAAACATCTCCTATGGTTTATAGAACAGTGACCTGCTGAATCACTGAATGGGTCTCCTTCATTTCGAGGAAATGACATATTAGCCAACTGTATACAATGAGCCTGTGTCTTGGCTAGCAAGGTCATGGCTCTCAGGAATCATGCTAGCTATATATTAAGGCTTTATTCTGTGCCAGGATTGTGTTTGTCCGTTTACATACAGTATCTAGTTAATTATCTCAACCTACCATTGCCAGGGAGGTACTATTGTTTTTCCTATTTTACAACTGAGAAAAGGGGAGGATGGAGCAACTGGGCCCCCTGCTCAGGATCACAGGCCCAGTAAGTGGCAGAACCACTCTCACAAAGACAAATGGACATTTTCTGAGGATAAGGGAACATTTGGTGCTCGGGACCTCGGGGGTGTTTTTGAATTTCTTTAGGAGTGTTTGAAATAACATGAGTCTCAGCCATGAAAATTTGGTCAGGGGCTGGTGGTGGGTGGGGGTGTCCTGCCCCACACTGGCTATGTGATCTTATCTAAAGTGTCCTTTTACCCATTATTTAACTTGTGACAGCCTCTTTTCCTGTATGTATGGTGGGCAATGAACTGACCTTCGAAAGGCAAAATTAAGGGTGATAAACTGCAAGCAAGTCCTTGGAAAAGAAAGAAAGACTGCTTACTTGGCTTTATTGATATCTTTAGTACCTGGTCCTTACGAGGCGTCTGATAAATGTATTTGAATAAATAAATAAAGGAGCATTTTGAAATGACCAAAGGAAGTACTTCTCACAAACAAACAGTTTAGAACTAGCATTATGCCGCCCAAAATATTGAGAAAGCTCTGCCTTTTGCTCAGAAGCTGGGCTGTGTGAGCTTCTGGGGCACCTAGTGGCTCTCGGGGATGGTTCTTACCAAAATGGAACTTGGGGGCTGTTAGACAGTTAACAGAGGTCCAAGAGTGGCTGACTGTACGTCCTCAAAGGGACATGTCGAGTCTTGTTAGCATCATGCGCCCCCTTCCCCACCACACCTCCTCACTGTGACACATGGGTGACAACCCCACCCACCCCGTTCCTGTTCCTCCCACTCAGCTCCCGCCTGGATCTCGCAAGGGCCTGAGCTTCCATGAACACACAAAGTTTCCATAATGGGACCCAACTGCAAATCTGCTGTCGTAAAAAGCGGCCTCTCAGGGAGCCGCTTCCCCTCCTCTTCGTCTACAGTGGATCCGATGTCCTAAAACTGACCTTGAACATCTGTGAATTGCCTTTAGCACCTGTCTCCAGGAACCAAGCAGTGTCCACAATGGTTACCTGTTGTTTGGGGGCGGGGGGGGGGGGTCTGAAAACACAGTGATGCTGCATCCCATTTTGAATCTTACCAATTCCATCCAAAGATGACCAACTTAGGGACAAAAAAGAAAAAAACAACAAAACTATACATACATAGGTATTTTTTCCAATATGCCATTGGCCATATCTTATGAACCGGTAAAGGGGTTGCTTATCTTTAGCCCGCAGTAGAGGGCAGACTTTCCTACATTATAAACATCCCGACCACCATCATCAAAGGCCCTGAGACACAGGAACATCCAGACACACGACCGGCCAGCAGATAAAATGGTAGGGTTGCAGGGTGACTAACACCAGTGATTTAGGAGGAAAAAACGAAAACCACTCCCCCTGTTCTTAAGACACTCGTGAGGTTTTCCAGAGAAATGCCCTCATGGCCATTAAATCTGGTGGTGACTCCCAATACCCACATCCACCCCGGGTAGAGAGGCCGCACTTAGCTCAGTCCTGCTACGGCCTGTGTGAGAGCAAGTCCACACGATGTTACCAGGATGTCGAGTGCTACTGTGGAGACAAGTGCTTTTGCTTCCTCACCAAGGAGCACAGGGCCGGTTTGAGACTGGAGGTCGGGGTGGGAGAACTGTAAGACAAAGGGGTAGGACTAGATTTTTGGGAGACCGTAAAAAGCCCTTTCCTGTGTCACAAAGTGGTGGCTTTTTTAAAACTTTGGAGTAGGGAAGGATCTCCCCTATTCCACATGGGTGCCATCTGGGCAGGGGGAAATCTTTGCTTTGCTTCTGGTGGATTTGGAGGCAACGAGTCCAGTAGGTAAATTCATTTCAAGGAGCGTCGGCTTGTTATTTCCCCAGCTCGGAGCACATGGCCTGAGCTTTCCTGCCATTACAGTCCCTCGGACTGTGCCCTACTGGGCTTCTCTCCAATGTCCCTCCACTCAGTCCCCATCCAAGAAACAGGGCTTGGGAAGATAAACGCTGCCCTGGCTGATGATCTCATGGAAATTTTTTTTTTTCCCCTCTTTCTTTATCTCCCTCTCGCTACCAGTACGAAGAAGGAAAGAAGCGAAGGAAACCTAACTACAGTAGCGTTGACCTCTCTGAGGTGGAGTGGGAAGACCGGGATGATGTGGTAAGTGACTGGTTTTCAAGCCTGGTGAGGAGGGAGCTCCACAGTACCCACTTCTGTACCTGGAGGCCACCCGGGGAGCTGGCCGAGAGGCCCCCCCAGAGGACACCTGGCCACCAGAGGGACATGAAGACAATGGGCTCTTTTTAGGGCACTGGAATTTTATAAGTCTTCTGCTGGCTGGAACGGTTGCAGCTAGGCCAGCCGCCTGCCTGCTTGGCGCATTCGGCTGAAACCATCCCCTGACAGGCTCTGGTCCCTTCTGCTGTGGATTCATCCAGACTCTTGCTCGGTGCAGTTTATGGGACCTGCCACCCTCAGGGGAGCCTGGACTGAGCCTGGCTGGGCAGCAGAAGGCTCTGCCCTCCGTCAAGTCAGGATGCCCTGGGCACAGCCCTTGCTTTCGGGGAGCCGCCCAGGACTGAGCAGCCCTGCCTCCCTTCTGCATGGTGGGCAGTCCATTTCCTGGGCCTTCCCAGCCGTCCCCCTTGCGGCCACACCACAAGAGCTCACACATTTATTTCCCGCACCAACTCAGCCTTCAGCACTGTATCAAAAGCCTTCCTTATGGCCATGACTTAACCCCGTCCGTCTCCTTGTTATTTCCTCAATAAATAGATTTGTTCAACATGGCTGCCTTTGTGTGAATGTAGGCAAACTGTCCTTAATTAAATTGTCACTTCCTGTGAGTTCCTGCCTGGATCCTTGCTCTTGACTTTCTCAGTGGGGCGTCCGAGCCACGTCCACGGCTCTCTGCCCACACCCTCCCTGACGTGTCCAGGGGCCTGTCTTCAGTTTCACCATGGAGATAGCCATGTTTCCGTCCCTCAGTCTGTCCTGCTTTCCAAAGAGTTGTTGAGGGGAACCATTTGGACTCCCCAGCTGGGTTCTCTTGCTGTCATTATCTTCTCTCCGTGTCCTCTGCTCCCTGGACGTCTCAGCTAGCGTAAATCTCGGATTTTCTTCCTGGCCTATAAAATGCAAGAGGCATATCTTAGAAGTGTAGCTGATTTCCTTCATCTGTATTAGGACTCTGGAAACTCAAGTTCAGACAAAATACCTACTGTTTGCTAAAAAACAACTTCCTCACCTGTCCTCTTTTCCCCCTACCTGCTGGTGGCCTGATACTGGGTCAGCTCAATGACCTCGTAGGGTTTTACATCTTGTTCTTTAAACATGGTCATCAGGGTCTTTAGGTTGTACTGCGCCCAATGTCCACGCTCTCCCCTTTCCTCCTGCTTTTACCAAGAAGCAGGCTAGCGCGGTCGTGAGGGGAAAACCCCGGGCATTAGCCCGCCTGGGTTCGAATCCCACCGTGGCAATCTGCTGGCTGTTGGTCTCAAGCACACAATTATCCTTTCTGTGCCTCGATTTTGGTTTTTGTCCTTTTTTTTTCCCCCAGTAAAATGAGTATGATGATAAGAGTACCTACATCAGAGAGCTGTTGTGAATCTTAAATGTGTTAATATGCTGAAAGATGAAAACGTATGTACGCCATTGTGTGGAAATGGGGAGTGTCTGTGAGCGGTGGCTATTCTTTCTACTATTCTCATCAGCACTAATCCTCAGGTAACCTGCTCATGAATGAATGTCCCATGGACTTGCAGCTGCTAAATTGTCTCGTGAGTGTTTGAAGGGCGTGTTCCACTGTTTTCCTTTTTCTTCCATCTTCACTTTATCACTTGCTTTATTTTGACTTCACTGGGCCTTTTTGTTTCATTTCCCAGAAGGCTGGAACCTTGTTGTCAACATGCTTCCCCCACTTCGTCCCATCCATTTGGATCAACATGGGAAGCAAACTGCTTTATGCTCGTTCTCACTTCAGAGTCCTCACATCATGTTACTGGAAGAGATTTATTACTTGGCTCACTCTAGTCATCACCTGCACTCCAGTTAATTTTCAAGGAGCTGATATCTCCTTTTATTAATCGTGGCTTCCTTGCCCTATCTTCTTTTCTCATCGGAGCTGCAGAGCATCGGATTCCCAGCCTCTTACATGTTCTTCACCTTCATCCGACTCCCAGGGGTTTTTAGTGTCCACCTTCAAAGTTCCCACATCTCCTACAAGTTCAGTGCTCTTACTCTGCTCAAACTGGTCTCTCGTGGTCTCTCTGATTTGGGTCTCTTGTCTTACTTCCTTGAGGAACATGATACACTCAAAGCACATTTTGTGTACCCCACCAACACATTTGGGAAAACCCGGGTCACCATTTCTCTCCTACAGATTTGCACTCCGTTGACTGGAGAATCCTGGAACCAATACAGAGAAGCTTTGTAACATTGACATGTGATCCTACATGCCCATATGTCCACCACTGGGGTTTGCCTGTAAGTGGCAGAGGGCAGGCTTTTGGTTAAGATCTGGGAAAGACCATGAAGTAGAGCCCACTAAGGAGGAAGCAGCTTGAGCCTGCCCAGCTGCAGAGAACTTCTTGGAAGGAGCATCCTACTTCTCTTGGCAACTCGGCTCTTGTTGAATATAATGACGGTATTTACAACATAGACCCTGTGTCCTTCCAAAAAAGATGTGAGGTCACATATACTATTAAAACATGTGCAAAATAGACTGGCTAAAATTAGAATCTTAAAAAGAGGAAGAAAAATTAGAAACCGTTTAGAGGTGGATGAGCAGGACGTCTGGCCCAGGCTCCAGGCGACTTAGGCATCACATCAAAATACAATGAGTAAGACAGATCTTTGGGGACCCATAAGCCAAGAAGGGACCCTGAAACATCTATAGCCCTGCCTGAATCACCAGTGTTGGTCACCTCTGGGAAGGAAAAAAATATATCTTTTAAAATGGAGTTTATCCTTTGGTTATAAATTCCCACAGATGGTTGAAAGACTTAAGGATGACATTTTTCTTACTCCTGTTACCTCTTAGTCTTTCCCAAGCTTTCCACAGTGAACATGATTATTTCAATGAAGAGAAAAAATGAATATAGATAATAATTATCTGACGTACTGAGCCCTTCCTATATGCCAACACTGTTCCAAGTGCTATATGTGGATGAACATGTTGATTCTACACAACAGTTTTACAAAGTCAGTGTTATTGCCATCCTCATTTTGCAGTAAGGAAACTGAGGCAGAGAACAGATTGGTCCACGGGCACACCGTGTGAATTCCAGCCCAGGCTGCCTGGCCCCAAAGCTCTTGGCCACTTTGTTATGCCTTAGAAAGAGCTCTTGAGTCCAAGAGTCCTTAAAGACTCTGCATCAGTGCCCTCACGGTGTTTCCATAGTGTTCTCCCTGAGGGGTGCCGCAGAGATGGGGAGTCCTTGCAGCCAGCTGCTAAACAAATGCTCGCCATGGGGTGGCGCTGTAGATGCCAGCCCATCAGATTCTGCCTCTGGGCCACCTGAAACCCCTTAGGTTGCAGTGTGAGCCTTTTCTACTGCTCTCCAGTCAACTCACAGTTCTCCTTACCCGCAATGGTTCTGTGGAAAATTTTCTTCGAGTCTTTTCTTTCTAAAGCCCCATATACCTCTTCTCCTGGGGTAAAGTTCTGAGAACTGTGCTCAATTAATTTGTTCTTCTTTACACCTACTCCTGTGTCTCTGCAGCTCGTGCTTGAGCCCTGGGTCGCCAAACCAAACACAGTCACCCCCCGGCCACTACCCCCCCCTTCCCCGGACAGAGAGATTGAGAGGATTTTGATTTTGTCATACAGATACTCTGTGCCCGAGTCTGTTTTCATACTCTGGTTAAACGCTTGCTTGGGAATGACAGACCTGTTAATCTCCTGCTTCTCCCTTTCCCTTTAATCTCTTGGCTTGGCCCAGATGGCATGGCCTTGGGGGCCTGGAAGTGCATGCTGCCTGTGCACCAGGAAAGGTGAGGCTCATGTTCTGATGTGGAGAGCAAGCCACCATTAGCAGAACGAGCTGTCATTATATACTTACGCATAAAACCCAAGGCGATCAGTGAATCTCTGGGGGAGAGCTTCCTTAATGAGCTCTAACACAGGAGGAAGAGCTGTAGGCTCACTATGGAACCAGAAGCGTGACCACCAGCTTGTAATGTGGGTGCTTTGAAGGGTCAGGGAAGCTGTTGCAGCTCTGGGGTGCAGGCGAGAGAGACAGACTCACCAGGAGCTCTGGGGAAGCACATCTGACCTGGATAACACAGGACCCAGGAGAAGGAGGGTGCTTCCCAGAGAGACCGGGGAGCTGATCACCATTCCCAGAAAACTATTTCCAGCTTGAAGAGGTTTGACCTTTATTTTTATCAACCCCACTGTGGTAAAAGCTGCTTTAACGTCCGCTGCATTATCACACTTGCATCCGATAGGGAGAAATAAAGACATTTCATTGAGGTTTTAATTTGCTCTCCCTTGACGCTGTTAAGTTGAACATTGGCACATGTGATTTTTTTTACTGACTACATAATATGCTAACATATGGGCACACCCAAAGTTGTTTGGGAATATTCCTCGGCCAGGACATTTTCATTTCTCCAGATGCTCATTGCTATAATCCAGGTAGTGGCAAAATCGAGGGCTATTTGGCCAGCTCTGAGCAGCATTGTCGATCTTGCCCTTCCTGGCCTGGTGGGGACTGAGAGTTTTGTCACGCCCCCATCATTCTGTCTCTGCTCTGGGTACCTCGGCCATCTTGTCTTGTAAGCTGGCCCCTGGGGCAGCGGTGCCACTGACTTACAATAGGGTTTGGGGCAAGTTGCTCCCCTTCTCAAACCTCCAATGGAAAAGTGACATTTCTAGACTGTTCTGGTCTCACGGTGCTGTATTCTAACCCCACAGTCTGTTGAAAAGGCACAAAACCCCCTTTCCTCTTATGGCAAGAAACCACCTTCCTGTCAGCCCCAGTTCGCAGAACCTAGAGCCTGTAGGAGAGCCTGCCAGAAAGTTAAAACCTAAGACTGTTGCATGGTCAAGTTTAAAACCTTTTCTTCCATTAAAAAAAAAAAAATCCAGAAATAACAATACATTATTTTTGTATTCATGCTATACAATTGTTATATTAATGCTTTAAATTTGTCCAAATGCTTTCTCTCCTGATTTGGGAAGCAAAACTAACAGCGTGGGCTTAAGGGACAGAGAGACCGTGTGACTATAGGCAGGTTTCTTAACTTTGTGCCTCAGTTTCTCCACTTGTAAAATAGGGTTAATAATGGTGCCTTATTTTGAGGGTTTTAAAACCTGTGTCTGGCCCATCGTAAAAGCTCAATAGGTGGTATCTATCAGTATTATCTGGGCTTTATAAGACCGTTCAACATAGTTACACAGCACCTGATGGGATCCCTGGGGTCTGGGAGTCCTTGATCAGAACACTTTTGATGGCATGAATGAAAAGGAGGAAACGGAGCCACAGAGAATTCACAGAACAGGGGTATGTGTCACCGGTAAGACTTGAGTCTTGACACCCTGGGTTATTTCTCTTTACCGTGGGCTGCCTCTTTTTCAGTCTGTGCCCACCCACAGGGGTAAAGAACAGCAGTTTTAACACAGGAGTTGGGGGGAGGTCACAAAGTCCATGAATGGTCCATGAGCAGCCCTTACAAGCTATGAAATCTATTAAAATAGGAGACATCAGAGGGCATCACAGAGTAAGATGTATTTCTCATGTGGCTCACAGAGTTTGAAAAATGTTGGTTTAGAGCATGGGCATCTGTGTCAAGCAAACTCAAGCTTGAATCCTGATCCCTGAAGCTGTCGAAGGAGGGCTGGCATTGTAAGGGAGGAGGACAGTGGTGATGGTGATGGTGATGGTGATGATGGTGGGGGACAGCTAACATTTACTGGGTTCTTAGGGTGGATGAGGCACTCTTCTAAATATCAGCTCATCTACTTCTCACAGCAACTCTGCGAGATGGATGCTGTCATTAGTTTCATTTTGCAGAGAGGGAAACTGAGGCATAGAGAGAGTAAGTGATTCTTTCATAAGCTCTGGCTGCAGAGTCCTTTACTACAGTGCCATCCTGCCCCACATGTGGGTGTTCAGTAGGTGTAATCCATTTTCATTAAAACTGAAGAAAAGAGCACAACTGGACTCGTCATCTGAGCATTTGCCGCCAGAAAGCCTCAGTGACCCTGGCCTTGGAGCCGCCCAGCCCCCCGATGCTGACTGTTCGGTGCTACTGGGAGTTGGGGGCGGGGTGGTACGGACTCACGGAGAAGCTTACCTAATCTCCGACTTGCCTGGGGAATGTGAGAGGGGAAGGTCCCAAATGGCTTTAGGCAGGCACCAGAAAGAGGAAAAATGAAAACCATGTTAAAGATAAATCGAGCCGTTCTTAAAAGTTAGAAAGTAGACTTAATTAGGACCAGCTCTCCCCATCCAAAACCACAAAAGTTAAAATGGGAAAATATTTCCAGAAATGCCCATTATGTGTTGTTAAAAAATATCTAGAGTAAAATATATGTTTTATTTTATACATGCCTCCAGCTAAAAATTATGCTTTTTACTCTCTCTCTATCACAGAAGATGGGAATGTGAACCCAAATCTAGACAGCCTCGAATCAAATTTAGGTTGCTTGCTAGCACTGCAGTTTTCTATCGGCCAGGTCTTCATCAAACTCCTCAAAGGAGAGAAGAGGGGAGAGGATTTAAAAAAAAAAAAAAAAAAAGCCATGGGGCCAGGAAAGAGCGGTTCCCGACAGGCTGTGGCATGTCAGAATTTGCTCCTCTCCCGTTCAATGGCATCCCCCTTGTCTCCCATTGCTGCCCACGATGGCACATCTCTCATCACTGCGTCTGCGGTCCTTCTCTGAACCCACAGAAGGGCCGCACATAATTAGAAGAGGTCAGCCGGGGGCGGGGGGAGGGTGCGAGGCTCAGTGTCCCTAGATGGAACTTCTGAAACTCAGATACCGGGTCGCCCTGTTCACTGCCTGTCACTGTAAGCGAGACTATTAACTTGCTCAGGTTTCTCTGGGAGCATCTGAAGATGCTTCATGCTATAGAAAGTGAGTCCCTGTCTTCTAAGTGGTTGGTCTTAAAAAAAAAAAAAAAAAAAAAAAAAAAAAAAAAAACCTACTGTGTAGAAAAACAACTTTGACTTATGTTTTGAAAAATGATTTCTTCATGACAAACTAATACCCTTTCTGAAAATGTAACTTGTCCCCAGAGACATTCTTGCTTCTTGAGTGTTTTCGCACTTGTGGGGGCTCACTTCTCGGACTCTCAGGCTTCATCCACATCATCGGGGCTGCCCGAGGGTCACATGAGCACCCCAAATGAATGTTGAAAGTCATTTATTGTCGTTAGCCTCTCTCCTCCGGTACGGCAGCAGCTGGATGTTTATTCTTCAGAAGCCCTGTTTCAGAGGGCTGAGTGTAGGATGCTGACTTAGCACCAGAGCACCCACAATTTGGTGGGGACACAGCCCAGCCCCGTCATACCTCTGCTTTGCACAAACCACCATATGTGCTCCCAAGCTGAAGGATTCAAGATGTCCAGATGACATGCAACATGGGGAAGAGCTAATACCAAATTTTCTTTTATCATTTTAGTTAAGAAATGCCATGGTAAACAGGAAGACTGGGAAGTTCTCCATGGAGGTGAAGAAGACAGTGGACAAAGGGGTACATTTTTTCTCAAACATTCTTGCCGCTTAATTTAAAACAAACCACTGTGAAAAATTAGCTTTGAAAGCTCTATCTGGAATAAATATCTTTCGCTGAGATCATTTTTCTCTTGTCTTTACTTATCTCAAACAAGATTCATGTAGTACTGTTAACCTGATCATAGTGTGTCCATTTATTTTTATTTATTTATGAAAGCTTCACCTAGCAGACTAACCATGTTTTCTTCTCTCTACGACTTTTTTTTTTCAATCTAGAAACGGGTTTTGGTGATGACAAATGACTACTATTATACAGACATCAAGGGTACTCCTTTCAGGTAGAGCTGACCATAATACATGGACATTCCATCAGATCCATCAGTTGTGTTTGTACAAAACCTGCTGACGCTCTCAGAGCTCATCATCTGAAGATAACCAAACACCCTGCCGAAAGGCTGGAAAGAGTGAGGAAGGGGCTTTTCCCAGGCTGCTTTTTTTCTGTTTTCTAGAAGGGGGAAGATGGTTCAGGCTCACCTAGGAGAATTCACTAGATTTGTCATGGCTTTGCATCTCATTATCAAGCAAATCAGCTTTGGGGGTTCCAGCTAAGGGTGGAGAGACGAGTTCAGAGGGTTGCCAGGTCCTTAAACCATCTAGCTAACTTGCTGCCCAGTGAGCTCCATTTCACCTTTTATTTCCATGATCAAAAAACGAGCCTTCGCACGAGGAGGTAGCATATCCATCCCTCCATGTTGTGCTTCCGTTTTAATTTCTCTGAACTGTACTTCTGTGCTTGTCTACCTTGAATCCTGTTATTTCTCTGTAACCATCCTGAAAAATGGCTTGACCCCATTGCCTGCTTTCAGACGCTCATGTGGCATTTTAGAGTCTCCTGCTACGATGACCTTAACTTCTGTAAGAAGTCATTCCCGTGGGGCTGCTTCACGTTCCTGAACCGGGGCCTCGCAGAGCTAAGGAGAGAAAGAATTTACTGACTCTAGATGAATCTGAAAAATAAATTATGGCATTGTGCTGTCATAGACCGCCAGGGATCATGAGTTTGATGCCATTTGGAAGCAGAGCAATCGAGGGGACACATGACCGCTAAGCGGGTTTGCCAAATGAAGAGACTGTATTTTCAAAATATATTCTATTCCTTTAGAAAGGAGTTTAAATCAAGCCTGGGAGAGGGGGGAGCATCTATTAGACTAGGGAGAGGGTCGGGCCCAGAAGCCCACAACATAATAACGTGGCTCCACACTGGTGTAGTGGACGTTTTCATTTTCGTCCTTGAGAGGGGGGTCATTTTCCCTAGTTGTAAACTCTAGGGTCTGGAAAGACCCATGTGTGGCTGAATGGAGGGCAGGAGTGTGTCAGTGTCAGGTAGTGGTGAAGAGCAGGGCGCAGGGCTCTCAGAGGGCCTCCGAGAGTAGGGTGAGCAGTTTGCCACGCCTCTGAAAATGCTCACAAGCAGCCCATGGCTGCCATCCTTCCGGTCAGAAATTGCTTTGAAGCAGCTGATTGAGCCTAAGGAGAACCAACACCAACGATAACCAGTGGGGTTTTGAAAGTAAACTGTTGGAAAAATTGTCTACAGAACATGAAATGGAAATGTGAACATGGAAAATAAAAAGTGAACCCACAAGTCTATTCCAGTCGATGCCATGGGTTTCAAGGTCTGCTTTGTTTCTCTGCACAGCTTAGGTGTGGCGCTCTCCAGAGGTCACGGGAAATACTTCTTCCGAGGGAATGTAACCATTGAAGAAGGTAAGATGCTCTCTTGACCTGTCTTATCCTTCAGTCTTGGGCATTTCACTCAATTAATTGTCCACTTGGCGTGAGCTTGCCTTCCAAATGGTGGGACCCCCAACTCGTGGTGGCCTTTCTTATGATTTCATTTCTTTCTATTCTGCTTTAATCCACAAAACTGTTGAGCCAACTCAGAGGATCATCCACCAACTATATTCTCCCCATACATAAAAATCACTACCAAGAAAAATACAAAGTAGTGTAAAAATTCAAGCCCAGGGGAAATACAATGAAAACAAAGGTATGCAAGCCAGTCTCCTACACAGTTGAGCCCACAAATCTTGTTTGTGCTTCAAGCAGTTCAAGTCCAAGGGGAAATATGATCATTTAGATGATATACATAGGTCAGAAGGAATAAGGAGCATTTTGAGATTCCCAAATCCTCTTGTCTTCATAAAGCTCAGGCACACTTAAACTCCCAGCAAATGGTAGCCATTGTTACAGCACTTTAAACTTTAAAATCAATGTCATATGTGCACCGACCGTCCTTTACCATGAGCCAGTAAGTCAGTACCTCAGAGAAGGAGCCTTCCCCAGTATCACCGGCTCACAGGGAGGGGTGAAGCTGACCTCTGAAAGTCTCCACTCCCCAAGTGGCCCCAGTAAGTCACTCACCCAATCTGGATGTTAGATTTTGCATCTCCACCAAGAAGGAGCAGGACCAGACCAGTGCTCTTTCTGAGTGTCCCCAGAAAGTATGGCCAAGAGCTGGAAGGTCCGTTATGAGCCAGTTTTAATTAGTTAGAGCTGGTTACAAGTGCACGTGGTGAACTTCCAGAAGCTGGACCACCTAGGGGCTCACCCCGATGATGTAGTGGAGAACGAAGAGATTGGCTGTCCCTGAGATGCCAAATTCCACAGCCAGCTTCCTGGGGTACTGTGTGCATTGTTTTACAGGTGTTAGTATTTGTCTCCCAAATAATCATAAGGTCTTAAGAACAAGGAAGGAGATTGAAAGGTTTCCTTGTGCCCACTAATGAGTCATGTGGTATCTCTTCCCAGAGACCAGAAAGAGGGAACAGGCAGCTTTGTGACTTGGGCAAGATACTCAACAAGATGTGTTCTCAGAAATCTTTTTTTTTTAACTTCTAGAATTTTCCGGATGAATGATCCATGTGTAGCTCATATGAGCCATGTGTAGCTCTGTAGATATCACCATGAAGCCAGAAAATTCATGTCTGAGCTATTTGAGGTCAAGCTGAGGAAACAGCTCATGGTCAGAACAATAGAAAGATTATTAGTGGATTATTGGCCTCTCATGTTTCCATTCCCTTAGCCAATCCTCAATACATAGGCCTGCCTCTTTCTTTCTGTTTCTGTCTCTGTCTCTGTCTCTCTTTCTCTCTCACGCACACACACACACACACACACACAGAGTTGTTCTGTGTTGTCTTTTGGGTCATTTCTTCAGTCATGTCTTTTCCCTGTGTGTTCCGTAGCTGTTAGGCTGAGAGGTCACAGAGAATTTCAGAACTAACTGCAATCACCATGCTAGAAATTAGTTTGAATCCCAGCAAGGGGAAGAGTCTCTGGTTATCCATACAAATGAGGTCAGATCTTCCTCTCTCTGTTGGTCCTCTGTCAATAAGAGGGCTTACAATCCTGCCACCTTTAAGAGCTGAGCCTGAGAAAGCTGCTTCCCCTTGGACTAACTAGTAGACGTTCCTGTCATCGTAAGGGCCATGGCACGATCACTGTTCTGCTCTGTTCTTGGAGAAGGTAGGCTTTCCTGGAGATGGCAACCATACTTCTGTAGGATCTTCTGTAAGGAATGCTGCCCCACAGAGTGTGGGAATTTTCAACATGTTTTGCTGTTGTCATCTATTACAAAGATGGTCAACGGGTAGACATTGCTCACAATGTAAGGAGTTTCTACTAAGGCTGAAGGTATGGGCTGCAGTTCTACTTGCTGAAATTATTTCTCTTCCGAATCTCCTTGACATTTTGTATCATACATATATATGTCATATATATAGTGGTATATATATATATGTGTGTGTGTGTGTGTGATGTGTATATATGTATATACCATTACATATATATAAATATATATGTATATATATATATAAATGTATGTGTGTGTGTGTATATATATATATATATATATATATATATATATATATATATATAAAGAGAGAGAGAGAGGGCACAATAGTTGTTCAATAAATTGGAGCTTATGTCATTTTAGTCTGTGTTATCTGCATATATAGTCTGCATAGTAGATGTGGTTGTGTCAGGAGGACTAAAATCAGAGGTGAGCGACTTAGAGAACAATTCAATTTCCTCGGTGCCCTGGGAACTCAGAGAGGAAACGATCAGAAAGATCTTCCCTCTAGGAATTCATCTACAGGGCCTATGAAACAGAGCCAGAGAGGGCTTTGTGGATGAGAACAGACACTAGAGAAATGGATAGAGTTGACATAATTAACCCAATATTCCAGGAAGGTGAGACCCCACCTTAGGGTCTTTGCATTGATTATTCCTTCTGCAGAGCACTCTCTCCCAGTTATCTACATGGCTCTGTCTCTTACCTCCTTCAGGTCTTTGCTTAAAAGTCATTTTCTCAGTGAAGCCTTCCCTGACTATACTACTTAAAATTGAAACTCTTCCTCCTTTATTTCCCATCTCTGGCTTGGCTCTTTTCCTTCATAGCCCTCATCACTAACTGATATGCTATGTATTTTAATTTTATTTGTTTGTCTCTTCCCACCACTAGAAAACAAATACCATGAGGGCAGTGATTTTGTTTTGTTCACAGCTATATTATCAGGGCCTAGAATAGTATCCAGTACACAGTTGATGCCAGGAAGGAAGGAAGGAAGGAAGGGAGCAGGCAGGGAGAAAGGGAAGAAAGGATGGATGGAGGCATGCAGAGATGGCTCCATAGATTATCCTAGGGACTCATCACTGTCCCACTTAACCCTCTCATGGATCCATGAGTTAGGCTCTATCATCCACATCTTCTGACTAATAGAATTTAAAGAGTTGAAATGACACCCCCAAAATCATTCTACCAGTGGGTGTTGGAGCCAGGAAATGACACTTGGGTCCCACATGACGATATTCTATCTAATATAGTCCCTACTTTCTATAAAATCAAGCAAGAGTGTGTGATATTAGGTCTAGTATTTTGCTATTTATTTTATGCATTTGTATTTGAGGAGGAAACTGGCATCCTGAGTGCAGTATAATACTATTGGCCGTTTGGGAAACTCTGACCCCTCAAACAGGCTATAAGCGTCATCTGAGTTCCTGAGGTCATCACTCAGAAGTGTGTGTCTGCTGATGAGCCTTCAAAGTGAGCTCACATGAAGATACAATGAAAGAGAGTGATTTCCCAGAGTTAGAGTGGTCTAGAGCATTCTGTTAAAATCTCCCCAGCTTCCTGCAAACCCCAGTTGTCCCAGCTACCTTTGTGGACCGATGGCTTGTTTTTACTTAGGATCCTGTAACAACTAGCAATGTTTGCTGGTCAAAACCAGTTGAGTATTGGCAATTTCATATCATTCAACCTATCTTTTTGCCCTCACAACTACCCAGCAGTTGGGACTATGATTATTCCTGTTTTGCACATGAAGAAACTGACATTTGGAAAAGCAAAGTAACCTGCTAACATCACACCCGAGTTAAGTGGCCCAGCCCAGCTCCCTGAACAAGCTGTGCGGGGCTCCAGCATCAGTGTTTCCACCATGATACTAAGCTCATCTCCAGGACTCACTGGTGCATTGTTTGTCTCCATGGAGTTCAGGCTTTCCTGGGATACTCAACCTGGGAAGCCACCAGTGGTGGCCGAGGGAGATGGAAGTGGGGAGAGGGTTCTGCATCATTTTCTTTGTTCCGAGTCCCCCCTTCGGAGGCAGATATCATTGGGGTTGATGCCTACCCTTCATCATTCAATGGCCCTGCCCTCAAACATTTGAAGCACATGAGAGGATGAGGGGTATCAGTGCCCCACGCAGGTGGTCCTTACTCATTAACCCCTTCTCCTTGATCTCCAGGCCTGCATGACTTAGAGCACCCTGATGTGTCCTTGGCAGATGAATGGTAAGAATTAAACCACCCTTCATCAGCATGGGTATCTGTTGCCCTCTTTGATTTCGAGTCCTCTGTACTCCCTTCCAACCTCTCCCAGTTCAAAGGCAAAGGAAGGCGATGCTGCAAATCCTCACATGTTCTTGTTTTGGCCCCTGTCATGGTCTTAGGTCCTACTGCAACACTGACCTACACCCGGAACACCGTCATCTGTCTCAGCTAGAAGCTATTAAGCTCTACCTCAAAGGCAAAGAACCTCTGCTCCAATGTGAGTGGGCTTTCAACCTGTCCTGTCTGTGTATGCGGCTGTAGTTGGGGCGGGGATGGGGGAGACGCAAAACCGCACTTCCCCTCAGCTTTCAGAGGAAGCTTTGCTTTCGGCAGAGGTGATCAGTCCCATCAGATCCAGCCAAATGTCTGCTTCCTGTAGGAACAGGAGGAAGAGTGTGGGCCACTGAAAGTCACGCAGAATCCCCAATCCCAGTCTAATCCTTCACATTGGATTTGTCTCCCTACTGGACCATTTAAGTCAAGCACCTGAGTAGCATGGAAATGTTATCTCTGGGCAGGGACTGTGAATATCTGCTCCCTTATTTTACAAATGAGAGACAAGGGCAGGAAATAGGACTTGTCTCATCTCAGGCCATACTCTAGGTCTGGTTCTCTCCGGAGTGGGATCATCACTGTGATGTGTTGCCTCATGTCGTATACATGCTATTGCCCGTCTTCCTACCACGGGCCCTTGAGGGAGCTCACTGGGTCAGGAATGGTCCGTGGCTGGTGCAGGGGGGGCAGGGAGAGAGCAATGGGCCTGATGCTGACCAAGCATGTGAGCAGTCCCTGGACGGGCATATGAGTTCCAGTAGCTAGTCTGGCAGGGAGAGATTCACCACCAGTGAGCACAGTAGCTGCCCCTTCCCCAGCAGGTACCACTTACTCAGTGATGTGAACAAGTCCTTTACATGTATTATTTCATAGAATTCCCACAGCGCCCTGTGAGAGGTGTAAGGAGGTTCAGCTGGCTTCTCAACTCCATCTCCACAGAACGGATTGACTTTTTGGCAGAGGGTCTAGTAGAGAAAAGATCAGACGGACACTACATAAGCCTTACTTTTCATTTCCTTTGACTGAATGGCATATTCAAATAACAAAGGTATAGAGATAATAAAAAATTTACATTTACCATCCAGCTTTATCAGATCTTAATATTTTGCTATATTTCCTTCAAGTACTTTTTAAGGAATGAAACATTATCCATAATGTTGAAGCCCCTGAGTCCCTCCGTACAGTCCCATTTGCCTCCCAAAGAGAATCACTCCCACCTCGAATTGGTTCCTAACCTCCCATGGATCTATATTATTACTCTCCCTATATAGGTATCTGTAAACAGGATGTACCATTATTTTCATTATTTTGTATATTAACACTTATATATGGTATACTATATATATTATCTAGAGTACAATATATGTATTGCTCTACAACTTGTGTTTCATTCATTACATTTATGAGATTTATGTGTGTTGATCATTTACCTCTAATGCATTTATTTGAATTACTATACAGTATCCCACTACATAACTCTATCTCAGTGTATCCATTGTCTTTCTGATGATGAGTTGTTTTCAGTGTTTGCTTTTACAGCAAAGTGCCACTGCCTTGTGGCCCACCAGCCAAGGGGAGGAGGTGATAATTAGTTGGCCCCTCTGCAGAGCAATTGGAGGGCTCTGAGATGCCTCTGCTGGACTCATGATATCCCCCTGACTCCTTAGCATCTTCTCCAGAGTGCCAGCAAGAGTCCTTTTGGATAGGAACAGATTCCCTACTTTAAATTGGAAAAACAAAAACAAAAAACACAAAAACCAAAAACCTTTTATTTATTTATTTGGGGGAGAAAGAGAGTGAGCAAGAGAGAGAGAGCACAAGCTGGGGGGGAGAGGGAGAGGGAGAAGCAGACTCCCTGCTAAGCAGGGAGCCCCACGCGGGACTCGATCCCAGGACCCTGGGATCATGACCTGAGTTGAAGGCAGATGCTCAACCGACTGGGCCACCCAGGCGCCCCAACAAAAACCCTCTAAATGGAAGGAATCACAAAATAGGAGTCCCAAGACTGTTTAGTTACTACATCCCTTCCTCTTATAAATGACGGGGAGCAGGGCCCTGAAAAATTACAGATTGTGATAGAGGACAGAAATGGGGGTGAACCGAGCAAATTTCTAAGACATGCTGGTCTGTGGCACCAACTGCTAGATGAGAAGAGAAAGCAGAAAACTGAAGAGGGACACACACAAGACTCTCCGTGTATAATCATCTCACTCGAACACTTTGGGGGCCCCCCTATTGCTGGCCTATCAGGTGTCAGAACTGTTCCATATTTTCAGCGGGTAGGAGGTAAATGCATAAAGTGCTACACCGTGGGAGAAAGTAGCCTGCAGTTACTATGGAGTGAGTGAGGCGAGCACCCCTTGTGCCCCCACTGGGACCCCAGCCACAGCCACCTTCTCAAGTCTGCCCCTCCCAATAGGTGATAAAGAATTGATACAAGAAGTCCTATTTGATGCCGTGGTGAGCGCTCCCATTGAAGCCTATTGGACCAGTCTCGCCCTCAACAAATCCGAGTAAGTGTTTGCACGTGTCCCCCTTTCATGGTCATTTCCCCACAAGCCGTCCGAAATATGGTTATGGTTTAAAGAACTAAACTGTTTTAGGAGCTTGGTGTTAAAGTGCTTTAATTTTCCCCAAAGCTCCAAACCACAAGAGCTCGAGCAGATTAGCGGCTCGGGCTTGGGTGGCAAGCTCCTGGGTTTGACATATAATTTGAGTTTTAGCGTTACATGAAATTTGGTGTGCTGAGGTGGGGGGCGCTTCCGAGGGAGGGGGAGGCAGAAGGAGCGCTTAGCTTCTTGCCCTGCCATGGCTCCCTCGGCTTCACAGTCTGGAGGGGACTTGGGATCTGGGCCAGGCCGGGTTTTAAGTAGGACGGGGAAGGGAGAGCTCTGTTTCATGAGGGTGTCAGGATATAACCCTGTGGTTTTATTTCTGAAGCAGAGGATGCGGGGAGAGGGGGCTGGGAAATGGTCATTGTTGTCAAAGCTTTCAGCAGCTTGTTACTATTATTTTACTAACTTAAGTAGGTTATTAAAGATTAAAAATAGGAAGTGAAAACATTCCTTTCTCCTTATACCTTCACGTCATACATTATTTAGTTCTCTCTCCTTTTCTGTTCTTTATTAGCTCCATTCCTTCCTTCACCTTCCCTTTTGTATATTCTCTTCTATCCTATCATTCATTTTGTTCTCATTTTCATTCATTCATTCACTCATCAGATACTGATTGAGTGTCTGTTACGTGCTAGGCACTAGACTAGGTGTTGGTGAAATGGAGCTAACTCAATCAAACGTAGACCTTGCCATCATGGTATCTGTGGTGTGTAGTATGACAGATTATTAAGAATTGTGATAACTACTTTGAAAGAAGTGTAAGGACATGTAGAGTGTGACAAGACCTAGAGTGGAGGTGGAAGACAGAAGGTTTTTCTGGGCAGAAACTAGTTCAAGTGTTAGGGAGCATTCTAAGGAAAATGGAACAACATGTGCAAAGGTCCTGAGGTACAACAGTATTTGACACATTTGAGGCATTTAAAGAAGGCCAGCAGAGCTGAAATATAGAAGGTAGACTAGAAGATGTTGGGAGATGAGGCTGAAGAGGGGCCAGATGGCTCAGGCCCTTGGGAGTCAGGTGAGGGACCCTGGATTCTATACTATGAGTGTTATAGAGTCATTGAACGATTTTAAGAAGGACATTTTAAGATTTTAAGAAGGATATGATCATATTTGCATTGTTAAACAATATCCCTCTACTGTGTGAAGAATAGAGTTTAATGGCGTAAGAACAATAATAAAGTCTCCTACAGCATTCCAAGGGATTTGCCACTTGGACCAAGGCAGTGGCACAGGGAGGAAAGATCTTCTTGTGGCATGCTTCAGAAGTGAGACCTCCCCCCGCCCACCCCAACCCTGGATTTGATGATGGGTCTGCTGAGTGAGGGGAGGAAGGCTGAGCTGTCAAGGATCATTTACAACACAAATACCTGTATAGATAGTGGTGCCATTTCCTAGGACAGGAGACAATGAAAGAAGACCAGGTTTGGGATGTCCGGGCATGTCCAGAGTTCTCTTCTAGACATTTTAAGCTCAAGTCTCCCAAGTGGAGATGTAAGGTAGGCAGTTTAATCCAGGAGTCTGGAACCCCAAAGAGAGATTTACCATTCTCATTATACTTGGGGCTGTCCTTGGACTGCTTATATTCATGGTTCTTATTCCCTGGGAAGGTTGGGGAAGAGTCAAAACCTTTCCTGCAATTGCAATCTCTGGTGGATGTGGAAATGTTTCTGTTAAGCTCTCATGAACCTCAAAATCCTGTGCAAAGATTGCTGATTCACTCCTAACACATGCTGAAGATTTCCAAAATGGTAGCTTGCTTTGTAGTCCACATCTGTAACTGATTGGGCAGCCTGGCTTTCCAATTTGGGTAGGCTGCAAGCAGAAACAAATGCATAGTGCTGGTTTTTATTCACCCCTTAAATACTTAAAGGTAGTATTGGCCACTTTGACTACCATCGAAGATCAAGTAACCAAATTATCTTATATTGAAGATGACATGGATAGTGCTTCAAATCAAATTGCTACTAGCATTTAGGGAAGGGAAGCAAATTCAAGAAACAGTATTCTCTTCATACTTTTATTGTAGAATGAAATTACGTATTTGTGGAGAAAGACCATTTGCTTTTTTGTGAAGAGGTAGGCATTGTGAATATCCTGAACATGCCCAAACATACAAAATTTGCCTTGAAAGTTGAAGAAAATACCTGTAGTGAATTTTAAAATAAGTTTTCTTTGCTGAGGCCATTCTTAGGGGTCCTGTGCCTCGTATCCTGCAGGGCCATTTGAAGAAACCATTTTTTTACTCATCTCTTTGGGGATGGTGGTAAGAATAAGGCCTATGCTCTGGTAGAAGTTACAAGATGGTGACTTCAAATGGTGTAGAATTCAGGTCCTAGACATTTCTAGGTTGTAGGACCCTGCAGATTTGATTCAGTGGCTCAGTTGCTACTGTCCCTAATGACAGATTCCACTAATAAAAATGGATTTATCAGGTCAATGCAAAAAGCTACCTCTAAGGATTTTCTTCCTCTCCTTAAAGTCATTCCCATTCCAGCCTACTGTCCTGAGTTTGCACCCAGAACCCTGAGATAAGCTGTGTTTATTTAGCATGGGGGTGCATTCTCTCATGGTACTTTGGAGTTCTTGGAACTCAATGGAGTTCTTAGTTTTTCTTGCAAGAATTACCACAGAACTTTCCTAAGGGGTGAGTTTGCATTCTGTGCTTGGTGCCTGTGTGCATCTGTGTATGTGTGTGTGTTTCTATAATTTCTTTTAAAACTCCAGGCTTCAAAACTGCTATTTCATAAAACATTCTGTGAGTCTTCAAATGCAAAAGCCATTATCTGCTTACTGTCTGGAAGCATCCCCCTGTTGTCTGCTGCTGTGTTTCAGGAATTCTGACAAGGGCGTGGAGGTTGCCTTCCTTGGCACTCGTACTGGCCTCTCGAGGATCAACCTGTTTGTTGGGGCTGAGCAGCTCACCAATCAGTAAGTAGGAAGGCTCCTCTGCAGGGGCCCCGGGAGCCCCTGAAATGGGAAATTCAAAGGGCTGCTTGAGTTTCTTGATTCTACAACCGGTAGAAACAAAATTCAGGCCACCCCAGGCCGGCTGACATTGTTCCCCTCCGTTTTACCACGGGGGGCCCCAGCGTGTATGTTCACCTGCCTGTTGGCCTTTCCACAACCCTTTGTTCTTCATGCTCGCTGGCTTCTGTCCACCGTCCTGGAGTTCTCTCCCGGGCTGGTGAGTCATTGCAGAATCTGGCGATGGTGTGGCTGTGGGGGGAGCAGCCAGAGGAGGGCTCCTGACAAATGGCTTCAGGGCATCCAGCTGCTCTGCAGAGGAATTCCTGCCTGTCCAGGAATCAGTGTTTCAATCTGTTGTTTATTTGTTTGTGTATGCTTTCCTAAACCTCGGTGCCTCTGTGCTGAGCCTGAGGGCCTGCAGAGCCCCAAGCCCAGGAGCGGGCAGTCTGGTGGTACTTGGGTTGGACAACGTTTCCTTGTGCTTCCAAAGAGACCCAGATGCACAGTGGGCAGGGCGTCGCCGAGTCCAGTACCCAGATGCCCTTGAAACCACCGCTCAGCCTCTGTGTCTTCATCGAGCAATAGGGCAATAGGGTCTTACCGCTTCAAACTGGTGTTGGAGCAGAGCTGGAGGGAGCCTGGGAAGTCTTTTCTGACCCCATTAATGTTTCTCGGTTTGGGGTTTTTTTTTTTTTCCCTCTCAAGTAAGAGGCATTTTTAGGCCAGGGATAAATCTAGTCCGAGATTCAGAAAGCTTGCCAAGTATGTGTGGGAGGGTTCAGACATTACTGTAGGACCTCACACACCCTGACCTATAGATACTTGGGGGTGAATAACCAAGCCACAGGCTGGCCACCAATCTGAAAGGGGTTGGCCCCACGGAGACCCGAGAAGGAGATGCTCCTGTCCCAGCAAGCCCCATTCAGCAGTTCTCTTGCCTCTTAGCTGAGGCCCCGACTCCAACCATATGGTATTATAAAACCAAGTCTGGTAAATGGCATGTAAATAGATTTTTAGATGGTTTGTGACCTGGCTTTCAATTCCTACTCAAAGACTCTTTCTCAGCATCTCAGATTTGTCATTTAGGAAGTCGGCTACAGTTGTGACTTGATTTTTTCCAAGCCCTCTTTAGCCTTTTAGCTCAGCCCAAATATTTTTTCAGAGGGCAAGTTCCTAGAAAGACTAGAAGTGTCGAGATACACATCACCTTCTCCTTTTGGGACCTAGAGAGACAGAAGGAGACACAGAAACTGACTTTCTCATGCTCAAGAGAAAGGCTGTTGTTTATCTTGAGATTAAAACAGATAAACTCAGAAGAACAACCACAACAACAAAACAAACAGTGCACCTTGCTAGTGTGTCCTGTAGGTCACATTCAGGACTGCTGGGCAGAGCACCTGGCTCAGCCCACTGGTTTGCATCTGAGAAATGGCAGTGGTGATCTCCCTGGGTTCTTGTGAGGATCAAAAAAACTATGGATGTAAAACCATGTTGAGAAGCTAAAAATATCTGTAAGTACAGGTTAGCTCAGCTCCCTGTGACACTGCTGTGACCCACAGTGAGTAGTCATTGGGTATCCGGATGGATGAGATAATTCTTCTGTCTTCAAGAAACTCATAACATTGATTCATATGGAGGTACCTTGTGGCATATTGTACCTCTATACATTCATATATATTCATATAGAGGCACATAGAATTGACTTCTCTTGTCTTAGAGTCTTGTACCTGTCTACCCCTTCAAGCAAATGGCATTTTTTAAAGATCTATTTATTTATTTATTTGACAGAGAGAGAGTGCCAGTGTGGGGGAGGGGGAGAGAGGGGCACCGGGAGAGGGAGAGAGAGAATCTCAAGCAGACTCCCCCTGAGCGCAGAGCCCGACTAGGGACTCAATCTCACCACCCTGAGATCATGACCTGAGCCAAAGTCGAGAGTTGGACACTTAACCAACTGTGCCACCCAAATGGCAAATGACATTTGTTAAGACCCAACTATTCAGATATACTCTTAGCCAGGGCTAGAAAGCTTTTAGATTTTCTGTGTTTTCAAAGAAGGCATACAAGGAAGAGTGCAAAGTGCCGGGGAAAGGACTAGAGAATATGAAGTCCCACCCCATGTACTAGCATCAGCCTCCTACACTCTCTCTATCACCATCTCTATCACCTGATTTTAGAAGCACATTGATTCTAGTTCATGGCCTTTGTACCTGCCAATGTCAGCAGTGAATCTTGCGCCTTCAGCCTGGCCTTTTGGAGCATGTGTAGTAGACATATAGAAGAGGTGATATCAGCCTCTGTGGGGGTGATTCTGCTCCCCTCAGAGTTCTAAGTCTAAGAGATGGCTGCCTCATAGCTTCCATGTGAACCATAGAGAACGGAAGAAGCCCCTGAGCTCTAAGAATCCCATACACTTGTTGGAGCCATTTTCACTTTATAATGGGGCTCAGAGACTCAGTGACTGACCCAAGTACCTCACCCAAGGTCATTCAACTGTGCTTAAAACCTAGGCCTGTCTCACACAACACCACAACAGCCCCCGGCATCCAGAAGTAGGCTTTCATCTTCCCCAGAAAGATCTGTCTTCCTGAAGAACATTTTCAGAGATTCTGTAAAATCAGCTCTCTCTTTCTGCTTGCTTCTGAATCACCACTTGGTAGTTGTCAGGAACGCACAAGTTTTTCTGGCAACCAGACCCTCTGCTATTAACACCAAAGCCAATGGAGATCAAGCACTGCAGGCTCCTGCTTGCTGCCCTGGGTGCCAGCACCATCTGGTCCTGGGCAGCAGGCACTGGGCGCTCAGTTATGCAGTGTTCCAAGCCGATCACCTGCCGTCCTCAAATGTCCCCGTCAGTCTAAGCTATTATCCCACCTTCCTTGCCTGGAAGAGGGACCGTTAACTGCTGAATGAGAAAGGTGCCTTCCTCCCTGTGGTTATATGCATCCCACCACTGAACAGGACCATCTCAAGTGAAAATGCATGGTTGTGCCATGGTGCGGTGTGGGAGGCAGCTGTCCCTTCCACCTAGGGCTAGGCAGCAGAGTCTCCTTCACATACCTCTCCAAGTCAGGTTTACGAAGAATCTCATATCTAAAGAAAAAAAAATACAAAAGGTCACATTTCAGTATTTGTGAGTCCTATGGATTTTAGGATCAGGAAACATTACCACTGAATAGATCAGTGCCAGAAGGAGCTTGTCTGTAACATCAAGCCTGGGACTTCCTTCGCCCTGCACTCTGAATAACGCAGAGGTCTGTGCACTGTCTCAGCCCCGCTCATGACTCCACAGTTGGCCTTTTGAATGACAGCAGAGAGCCTTTACATGGGAACGTGGCCATACGGACGAGAAAATTTGAAAGAATTAAGAAATCCTATTTAGAAAAGATATAGCAGACTGCTTTGAATACTTGAGGAGCTCTTATCAGAATATGAGATTTGATTTATCATGTGATCATTAAGCATACGATGAGTGCCTGATGAGTGCCAGGCCCTGGAAATGTCAAGAAAAATAAGGTCTCTGCCCTTAGAGAGGAATTGGGACATAGTAGTATAAGTTAAAAGGAGACATATTTCCATGCTAAGAACTTTAAGGGTGGTCTCCAATGGAATGGGTTTCCTCTAGGAGTGAGCTTTGCATTTTAGGAAGAGATCAAGGGATCGCTGGTTGACCAAACCCTAAAACTACAAATTTCTTTCCTGAATTAGAAGCCAATTCAAGTAGTTTCAAAGAACCAACTAATTGTAACTTAGCATATAAATTCAACCATGCTGTAACAATGTAGAATATTTGAGTATTTCTCTCCATCATCTGTGTGATCCAACTCCACACTGCAAACTGCTAGATAGAAAATGATGCCATTTCCAGTTCAATGAGTGGCCTTTTCCCTGCATGCACAATGTATCCTGATTGCTCTCCCTTCCTGCAAGCTCTCTGCAGACTGTCAATTAGCCAGGCAGCCACTTCCTCCCCTGAGTCCTACTGTATCAGCCAAGATGAGGCACTTGGGTACTAGAGAGTAAACATGATTCTTTGGAGTTAAGCGAACCAGCAAACACTCATTGGAACTTCAGGATGTGTAAGGCTCTGTGGTGGGAACCAAAATGGGAACAAAAGCTTCTTTCCTCATAGACCTCAGGAGGCTTGGGATGGGGATATGACATAGTACAGATGAGGCCAAGGAAGAAGGCTGTGTGACAGACCAAGGCTGTGGGCCCCAGCATGGGGCAGGGGCTTGCTCAGGTCTCTGTGCATTTGTGTGGTAGGTGGGATGTGATTTTGAAAGGAAGAGATGGGGAGGAGAGTGCATGTAGTCTTCAGGGTAGAGAGAAGCACTGGGCAGTGGGTGGGAGGCTGGGCAGGGTGAGGGATTTATAGAGGGGGCCGAAGCCATCCTGTTGTCTGGAAAGTAGGTTGGGGAGGCAGGAAGGGAGCAAGGATTTCTACATGGCCAACTGCTACCTCTGTTACACTTTTTCTAAGAGGAGTAAAAATCTACTTAAGAAGTTGGTCTTCCCAAGGATATGTGATCATGTGTGAATTGTAAGGCAAGACAGAGCTTTCTGACTTCCTTTGTCTTCAGATATGATTTCTGGAGGCTTTGTTTGTTTGCTTGCTTTAAATGGTAAGATAATCAGTTCACTAGATACACTAGGAAAAATCATTTCCCTCACTGGGAGTCTCACTGCTGGAGTTCTACAAGGTATTTGAGTAATCTGGGGTACATGGTGTTATATAGGTTCTCTCTGCACTGGGAAAGGCAGGTTGGGGTTCTGGAAGCCAACACCATTTTTACCCAACAAAGGCAGTTGGGACACACTGGCATCTGGCTTTTCCTTGCTGAGTGGTGCCAGGATCCTCCCCCTTCCCCTCCTTTCCTCCTCCTCCCCCTTCCCTCCTCCTCCCCCTTCCCCTCTGTCTCTTCCAGTTTTATTGAGAAATAATTGGCATACGCCACTGTAAAATTTCAGATGTACAGCATGATGGTTTTGGTTACGTATATGGTGAAATGATTACAATGGGTTGACTTAACATCTCTCATCTCAAATAGATACAATAAAAAGAACAGGAGAAAAATCCTCCTCATGATGAGAACTCTTAGGATTTAGTCTCTTCACAACTTGACTGTGGGTCCTGCAGCAATGTCAGCTGTAGTCCCCGTGTGGCACATAACAGCCTTAGGACCGGCCAATCTTAGCCTTGTACCTTCTCACCCCTCTCTTCCAATTTCCCTTGCCCCTACTCCCTGCCTCTGGTGACCACAAGTCTGATCTCTTTTTCTGAGTTTGGTGGGGTTTTTTTGTGTTTGTTTGTTTGTTTGTTTGTTTTTGTTTCTTTGTGTTTAGCTTCCACATTTAAGTGAGATCATACAGTATTTGTCTTTCTGTGTCTGATTATTTCACTTAATGTTTTCAAGTTCCATCCATGTTGTTGCAAATGGTAGGACTTTCTCATTTTTATGGCTGAATAATATTCCATTGTGTGTCTAGATACCACCATTTCTCTTTCCATTTGTCCATCGATGGACACTTAGGCTGTTACCCTATCTTGGCTGTTGTAAGTAATGCTGCAGTGAACAGCAAATATCATTTTGAGTTAGTGTTCTCATTTCCTTCATGTATATGCCCAGCAGTGGAATGGCTGGATAAGATGGTAGTCTTATTTTTAACTTTTTGAGGATCTTCCATACTGTTTTCCACAGTGGCTGCTCCAATTTCCATTCCCACCAACAGTGCACGAGTGTTCCCTTTTCTCCACACCTTCGAGAACACTTGCTGTCTCTTGTCTTTTTGATGATGGCCATCCTAACAGGCGTGAGGTGATAGCTCACTGTGCTTTTGATTTGCATTTCCCTAATGACTAGTGATGTTTAGCGTCTTTTTATGTATCTGTTGGCCATTTGTATGTGTTTTTGGAAAACTGTCTATTCAGGTACGTTGCTCATTTTTAAGTTGGATTATCTGTGCCTTTTTTTTTCTTTTTAAAGATTTTATTTATTTATTTGAGAGAGAGAGAATGAGAGAGAGAGAACACATGAGAGGGGGGAGGGTCAGAGGGCGAAGCAGACTCCCTGCCGAGCAGGGAGCCCGGTGCGGGACTCGATCCAGGGACTCCAGGATCATCACCTGAGCTGAAGGCAGTCGCTTAACCAACTGAGCCACCCAGGTGCCCGGATTATCTGTGGCTTTTTGATGTGTTCTTATTCCTTTCCATTTCAAGGGACTTCCTGAAAGCTGGAGACAAGGAGAATATTTTTAATGCAGACCATTTCCCTCTCTGGTACCGAAGAGCTGCTGAGCAGATTCCTGGGAGTTTTGTCTACTCCATCCCATTCAGCACAGGTGGGTGTCCTTGTTGGAGGTGGGGGTCCATCTATCTGGTCCTGCTGACCCAGGCATTGCATGCAGTGTGTAAGGGAGCTGTCTGAATGCTGGAGCAAGACAAGTTCTGTCTTGAGAGCCAGGGCTGAATATTGGCCTAGCAGTGAACCATCCACCTGTTCCATAAGTATAATGGCCCCAAGTAAAATGAAGCTTTTGCTTAACTAAAGTGTGCAAAGAGCATTTTGGGAAGCAGGACTGGTATTTTTTACTGTGTGGAATTTGAATACAAGCTTCTCAGTAGATTTTTTTTTTTAATGTTGTCATGGCCCCACTTAGAGAAAATTCAGGCAGGCATAACATCCTTGCCAGAAGCTTCAGTGAGTCACACTATTTTGGAGGCCCACAATTCCCCTATCAGAAACTAAATTGATTCAAATCCACATGTAGAGGTGAAGGCTAAGATATTGTGTAGCCCTGCCTCTCCTGACAGAGGGTTACAGTGACCAAGGAAAAGCACATAGTCAGTGATTTTTCTAGTCCTAAGATTTTATGTTATAAAAAAAATTAAGGTTACCTCCCTCCAAAAAAGAACTGAACACCATCTTATTTCAACTAGGTTTAGAAACAAAACAAACTGAAAATAGTTCTTAATTGCCCTTGGCTTTTTCTTGTTTCACATAGCTGATACTTTTTGGTGCCCATTTTATGTAAGACTCTGACTATGCATTGTAGGAACTTCGGAGGTGAATAAGATCTAGTTCTATAAGCTTGGATCACTTTGGACAGTTCAAACTGTACTTATGTTTTATCTTAGAGCCTCTCAACTTAGTCTTTTGTAAGCATTCCTAAATCAACCCTAATAGAGGTTCTCTGGTGCTTAGTGTCAAAGCCCCCTCCCTGATTCTTAGCATTGCTCATTTCCTTGAATGAAGACATCTTCAGAAAGTGCACTTTCAAAATTTGCAGAAGACATGTTGACAAGAGTTGTCTAAAAGTTAGGTGAACGGGCTCATTAGGAAGAGGGTCATTAATGAAGCTATTCAAGGAAAGGCCAAATGTTATTATAGAAATTCCCTGAGCAGATGGAATTTTAGAGGAGATTATCACTTAGTTTCTTTTCAAGACTGAGATTCTTTGTACCCACACCCACACACATATGTGTTCTCATGTACGAATGTCCAGGTGACTAAAGCTCTCTCTTTATGTTTGTTTGTATGACACTTTATTGCCCAAAATATCAACTGAGAGACAGTGAACTTTCTCATTCTGCTGCAAACCTATGTCTTCTTTTATCATGCAGTATCACAACACTTTCTCTTTCTTGATCTTCTAAGAAAAAAATTAGAACTTAGCTTGCTGAATTTGGACTGGAAGCATCAAGTTATCCTTTTCTGACAGGATGGATTTTGCTCCAAGCTGGACAGGGAAAAGGAGTGGTAGGAAATAAGAGTTGTGAGTGATCAGCCCTTGTGTAGGTTTGCTTTGTTACTCGTCACCATTTTCCCTACAGAGACTTATGTCTGAGAAAAACAAAGTCTGGTTAATTGAGACTGGTGTAGAACTGGTTTTGGGAAAGTAGGGTTTCATTGAACTTTCAGTGAAATCCTGTAATGAAAAAGAATTTACCTTCTTCATGGTAAAGTTAAGGATGAGTTAACATCTTAGGAGGTTTTATTCTCTGTTTGGATTCAGAGATGTTAAACATCACCAAGTTCAAGTGTTGTGGTGGGGCTCTCTCTCACTTTTTCTACTGTGTACTGATTACCTGTACCCATTGGAAAAGAAACTGGTTTTTATTACTGCTTAGACTTGAGCCAGGAGAAAATTCTCAATTACTTCGATCATAAGTGTATTCAGATTCAGGTCTGCCTTCTCCCTGTTTCCCAATTCGATTGGATTCCATTCCTTGAAACCGTTTATAAGGCAAGCACTGTACTAACAATTATTAACCAAGGGGGTTTGAAATTTCTGCTCAGTGTCTTTTAATTCATGGGTATTAGAATCATTGTTAGTAATTGAAAATCTCTTAGTGGTAATGCCATATTGTTACCACATTAATAAGAATTTGGAGTGAGGATTGCATTCCAAGTCTATCCCTGATTGGAATGGTTTTGCTAAGAAAAACTGGGCTTGAAACTAGAACTTTATAAGTCAGTAAAGTCATAACCAACAAATCAGAGCTGAAATTCCCGACGTGTAAAACAATTTCAAAACCTTGTCTCATGTAGCTCTTCATGGCTGTATTCAGAAAGACAATGTAAATATGATCACTGACACGAGTAAACACTGTAATTAGTAACCACAAATCATAAAAAGATGGGTTCCCTCCAATGATGCTTAATAATTTTGATGTGAAGAGGCTGGACACCCCCCCACCCACCCAGTGTGGTGGTCAGAACTCAGTGCACTAGTTCCTTCAACTGAAAGGACTATCTACACAGAACCCATGGCCTCACAGAATTGGCCTACTCTGGGTTCTGGGAACCAAGCACCAGCACCATCTGCTGAGTTGGTGACCATAGGCCAATATGATTATTCTCTTAACCTGTGCATGTAACTCTTTCTATTTTTGTTGTGATGGTTTCTCTTCTTTCAGGAATAGCCAACAAAAGCAACGTGGTGACAGCGAGTACCTCCATCCAGCTCCTGGATGAACGGAAATCTCCTGTGGTGGCAGGTAAAGGATGGATTTTAATCAATTAATATACATAAGCATGGCGTCCATTCATCCGGCCAATCAATTACTTCTATGCAGCGTGTTTGTTTTTCACAGAATAAGTTTTGAAAGGAAACAAAAATTAAAAATTACTTCTTCCTTAGCTTGGTGCCATCTTCACCAATTCAAGATTCTGACAGCTGGCTGTGTTGGATGTAACAACAGAAATCTTTCCCAGTACTCTTCTTCTTAAACTCTGAGCCAGTAAGAAACTGTTGGTACATGCAGAGGAGAATTTCTTGAACATAGGCAGCATGCTCATTTAAAGTAAGCTCTAGATCTCCCACCGCTGCATCACTGGGATAACAGGGGGCATTCTAGGGAATTGTGGGTTTGTTTTAGGCACACGCAAGCTGAAATGTACCTTCTGTGGAGAGCCTGAGATTTTTACCCCTCTCATCCTGCTGAGGAATTAGAGTTAGATGTATCTGCCAGTGCCAGGTTTGGGACCAGGAGAAAGCCAAAACATTTCACGATGGAGAGTCTTGAATTGTCAAAGAAATCCTGTCTTTGGCTTTTGCCATCTCTTTCACTCTCAAGGGTGGCGATAGATGTCTGTGGTGGCTGGGGGCTTTCGTTGCTGGTATTTTGGCCTAAAGGGTCTGAAACTGCCACAAGTGTTCCTTGGAGGACAGCTGCTGACAAAAATGGAGTCTATAAGTCTGGCGCATCATCTATTTCTGATATTGTTGGAGCCATTGGTTGATGGGTGGGCAAGACCCTCCAAGCACCATCCTGATATTGGCTAGATTTACCAAAGGGAGTTGTTCTGTTTCTGGGCAGCCTCCCTCAATAAGTTGTACTGTAGGTGGACATTGAACATCAACTACTGTGTCTTCGCACACTGTGAATATTTGTGGGAAGGAGTTCAAATGGAGCAAACGTGTTTGGAGTGGCTGCTCTCTGGCTGGGAGACACTGGGCTCCTTTCCCCACTTTATTTTTGATTTAGCCTATGCATCATAATTGTATTAGTAGGGATGGAAAGATTTGGGGACAATTGCCCGGGTTATTCCTGGCTTGTTGGATATGGCAAGGAAGACAGTCTTATGTATCTGACCTGTAGATCCTCTTGAACTAGACAGACCTGTAACTAATAAGCCAGGAGATAAGGACTCTGAAGATTCATGGCAGCTGTCTTCAAATTTTGTCACCTAGCATCTCATGTTCCTTGAAGAAAGTAGGAGACGGGATCATTTAACTCAGTAGGGTTTACTTTTGCACAAAGGAGGTCAGCCTTGCTTTCCCTGGGGTGACCCTGCCAGCTAGTTCTGGAGGCATGTTATCTCCTTGGAGCAGGGCCACTCCAACAGCAGCTGTCAAAGACATGGTCTGACCAAAGCGACTGTCCATCTGTTTGGAATTTTCTGAAAAACTTTTCCTTAGGTTTCTCATTCAGTCGTCATGAAGGATGTTCTGTGTCGGCCGTAAGATCACTGTGCCCATCCCAGCCACCCTGTCCAAGCCTGCAAACCAAGGTCAAATGTTTCCAAATGCCTATTATGTTGTAAATGTCTGAGCATGGGCAAAATGTAGACTCAGCCTGGGTACTGTGCATCCAGTGTTGAGGAGAACGTGAGTTTTCCAAATGGTTTGCTGATCTAAACTGGTCTACTGTGGAGTGACACGGCTGGCCAGAGACCACAGGCAGGTCATGAGACATGGTTTGGCCAACCATGAGTGGGTGGAAGAGACATCCTGCTGTTTACTGCTGCTCAGTGTGTATCAACCGGTCCCCATCTTCAGAAGATAATTACAGAGCAAAACAAAGAAGCAAGGTTATCTGAGGAACTGTATTTAGTACTTACCTTTTAAAACTGGTGGTGATTAACCTTGTTTTGAAGAGTGTGTTTGGTAGACGTAAGTAAAACGGATTTGACTGGTCTGCTCTTGAAGGCTGCCAGGGATGCGGCACCATGAAGGCAATGACCTCAAGAGGACCCTTCTGTCTCCAGAAGCAGAGTGGCCTCTCCCGCTCTCCCCACAGATTGAGCTGACTCTGACTCAGCCATCATGTCACTGTGTGATTAGCTTCGGTAACTTTCTTCTGTGTATTTTCCTCAAGTTAAGTAGACATTATTTACTGCTCTAAAATAAAAAAGGTCATTTTAATTGGGGAAGAAGCCTTGTTTTGGCAAGTGAAGATGAATATGTGAGCAAGCTTGCCCGCACCAGTGTGCCCCCAACAGCAGATGGAATACAGCCAACTGGCAGTAATTTGGGGTTTCGATGAAATCCTTGTGTTAAATTGAAATGTCTTTGGAAGGAAAGGTGTACAACTTTGCAAATAATTATCAAGGATGACTTTGAAAAGCTTGATCTCCTCTCAAGCCTGATCTGGTATTCTCACGTTCATTGGCTATGTGTGTCTGTTTGGGACAGAAAGAGTTTCTTGTTTCATTTTGTTTTTGCTTTATTCTCTTCTTTCTTTCTTTTTTTTCCTTGTCTTTTTTAAACAAAAACATTCAGATGCTCATCTGTCAATGACATCTCTGAAGAAAGGGCAGTCAAACTGGGCAGGATTCCATTTGTGCGTCAGCCTTGGTGCATAAATGGGCCCCATCCATCTTCTTGGCCTATGACATTGCTTACAGTCCTTCTCTTGAGGGACCTGCCAACTTTCCAGCTGCCACTAGTGTGCTGAATTTTCCTAATTGCTTTCCCTCTGCAAAGGAAGAAGTGGTAGGACTTTCTCTTTGGCCTACCAAGACTCTCCAGAGCTCTGGAGCCTTCTGTGCACGTCAGGCCCCTCATCCATTTTTCTGTTGTTATTAGCAACACAACCCTCAGACTGTAAAGTCCACATAGGTTTGTCACCTCCTCTGTAACTGGCTAAACGTGATCTTGGGTCTCTGAAGATCTATCTAAAATAAGATTGGGATCATAACCTCCCTCACCTCACTCTGGCTTGATTTGGGGATAAAATGAAAAAACAAATAAAATACTGGAATATGAAAAAGTATAAAAATGCTAGGATTTGAGGTGACCTATTTTTATCTTCGAGTAGACAGCATATTCATTCATTCATTTATTCACTGTTTCCTGACCCCTTTCTTTTACCAGGCACTCTAGATATACTCGAGTAAGAAGCAGGCTCCACAATGACATTCCCTCCCTCCCCTAGAGACCTGTAAAATAGCAGTTATTTTTAAAGCCATGTCCACCCAGGGCAGGTGAATAGAAAAGCTGGACAATTATCTAGAAGGTCCTGGAAGTCAAAGACTGTTCTTTTCCTCTCCTGTTGCTCAGAACAGAACCCTAGAGAGTACATAGTGGACGCATAGTGGAGTGATCCTCAGTAAGAATTCTATAAAATGAACTGAACTTGTAGAAACCTATTTTGCACTCACTCAGTTATTATTGACTTGAGTTCCATAAATTACATAGATCATGGTGTTAATTCTCTACTCTGCTCGTAATGGGGAGACTGGGCCCTATTGCCCAAAGTCATGGGCGCTGCTTCTACCAAGCAAGGATGGAAATGACATGGAGAGAAAGAGAAATACACAGAGGGCAGAACTGAGTCAGTCACCAGGGAAGGTGGAAGTCTACAGGGGACTTCTCCCCTCTTTGGACGTTTTGTCCCACCCCCCTGTTCTCCTTTTGGATTCTTTCTGTAAATACACAATATAGCATCTCAGTTTTCTCTAAAGAAGTTCAGATTTTGGGATTTTTAAATAACAGATAATAAATTCTGATTTTTTTTTTGCATTTGCTTTAAATGTAAATTTTAGCATATCAAAATCTAGAACCTCTTCTACAAATGTTCCAGTTTGATTTCTTAAATAAAATTTAAAAGCTCTCCAAAGGCAAGGACGGTCCGGATTATCTTTGTATTCCTAGTGCTAAGCACAAAGGTTGACGTGTGGTAAATATGTCCAAAATCGTGGCAGAATAAATAACTCAAGGAAGATGGGCTTCATTTTCCCCTCTCCTGTGTAGGTACATAAGTGCAAATTGTACTGTCCAGACAAGGGGAACACAGTATTTGATGAAAACTCTAAGAGGTGTAGTCAACCCCTACAACTCTAATCCATGCCCCAGTAATCTGACACAGACCACTATGGATATTTTAAGGAATAGAAAAACCGTTTAGTTCCCCATCATAATGTCAGCTGTGCCGGCCTGGTAGTTACCTCTACATCAGTAAAAGTCTTTTCTGAGGTCTGAGCATTGAAGTGATGCCTAGAATCGCTAATCTGATCAGCAGCAGGGAAGGAAAAAAAAAAAAAAAAGCAGATGAGAGACCACAGAGGCATTGTTTTCCTACAGAAACAGTTTTTTAACACGGATTTTGTTTTTGAGGTGTGATGTACATACCAAAAATTCACTTAAGTGTAAAATTCAATTATTTTTAGTAAATTTGGGGGGAGCTCTGATCTGCCAGTCTGTTTCTTTGCAAGAAACACGTTGAAAAAAAAAAAAAAAGAAACACATTAAATCCATTCATTGGGGGGAATTTGAAAATGGGGTGATGTGGTCTCACTTGCATAATTCTAGGCAGTACAATGAAGGGGAATGCTTGATGTTAGGACAGAAGATCTCATTTTAACCAGCAAATTAGGAAAGAGATGAACACTGTGGGCCACCAGCTATTGCCAGGTATGTGATATTTAAACTGAGTGTACTGCTTAAAATGAACCCTTCATTAGAAACGGGTGAATAATGGTTGGCAAGATGTTAGAGGCAAATCATCAGGTTAACAGTACTCCTTTGGTGGCATCTCACATTTTGGGGGTATACAAGTTAACTAGTACGGCAGGAATTACATGTCAGGTCTGCATCGCTAAACTTCTAGTTTGTCAGATCTGAGCAAAATGGGTGTTTCATCTTGGCAGAAATGAATACCTACGCCTTAAACCGTGGTTCTCAACCAGGGGCAGTTCCCTCCCACCCCGGGGACATCTGATAGCATGTAGAAACATTTTTGTCACAACTGGTTAAGAGGGGGATGCTATTGGCATCTAGTGGAAAGAGGTCAGGGATGCTGGTAAACATCCTATAAGACACAGGACAGGGGCACCTGGGTGGTTCACTCGTTAAGCGTCTGCCTTCGGCTCAGGTCATGATCCCGGGGTCCTGGGATCGAGCCCCGCATCGGGCTCCTTGCTCCATGGGAACCCTGCTTCTCCCTCTCCCAATCCCCCTGCTTGTGTTCCTTCTCTTGCTGTGTCTCTCTCTGTCAAATAAATAAATAAAATCTTTTTTTTTTTTTTTTTAAAGTCACAGGACAGCCCCTGAAAACAATAAAGAATTATCTGGCCCAAAATGTCAGTAGGGGAGAGATTGAGAAATGACAGGCAAACTTCAACCTTTAGGGCTTTCAAATTCAAATTCAAAATGTTTTCCCTTATAGGCTCATTTATAAAAAGATCTTGTTCCATTTCTTCCTTTTGTAATTAAGTCATTCAATAAATGTATATCTAGCACATTACTGTGTACATAGTACTGGGGATACAGCTGGAAACAAGCACCCTTGAGGTCAGCGCGGAGTGTCTGGAGGGTTGTTGGTTGATACACTAAGAGGGCACTGTTGTCATGCTGTCGTACCTGGAGGCTGGGGTGATGGCTGCCCGGTGAAGCATCCTTCCACCCAAATGCCACAGCACCCCCTGAAAACACTGAGTAAGACCAAGGTGCTGCCAATGGAGAGCTTCCATTTGTGTGGGAGATATAGACAACAGACAAGTATTGCATGAATGGGAGAAGAGGAGGGAGGAGGGAAGGCCCCAGAGTGGTAAATGCTCTATAGAAAATTGACCGGGATAGGGCGCCTGGTGGCTCAGTTGGTGAAGCGTCTGCCTTTGGCTCAGGTCATGATCCCAGGGTCCTGGGATCGAGTCCCACATCGAGCTCCCTGGTCAGTGGGAAGTCTGCTCCCTCTGCCCCTCCCCCAAGCTTGTGCTCTCTCTCTCTTTCTCTCTCACTCTCTCTCAAATGAATAAATTAAAAAAAAATCTTAAAAAAAAAAAAAGAAAATAGACCAAGATAAAGAGGTGATGCTGGCTGTGGCAAAGGCAGAGAGGTGTGCTCATCTTCACACATGTATGTTTGGCTGTGTGGCGGGCTCCATGCTTCTCCAGACTGGGGGGGGGGGGGGGCGGTTAGGGAAGGCCTGACAGGAGCAGAGTCAGGTAGGTACTCTGAGACACAGATGAGTATCTCAGGTTTCAGGAGTATTTAGTAGGATCTTAAAGCAGGACTGACAGGCAGGTGGGCAGATGACCCAGGGAGAGGTGGGGCACCCAAGGCAGGTCTTCGTTCTAAATGTCAGCTATGAGGTAAGGCTTTTTATGTGTTCGGCATTTGGTTTTCTCGTCTGCTTTTTTTTAAGCAGACAAATAGGAGCAAGGCGGGGCAAAAGGAGGTCTAAGCCAGTATGACTGACAAACATCATAGAAATGGGTTAATGATGGAGCTGCCAATTATGCTGAATTTCAGGTCACCACATAGCTGCCCCGCATACCACCATAGGCAGGGATGTGGGCACGGTAAGGATTCCTGTTCCAGAAATAAAAATAGCCCAGAGTTTTGAGAAACTGGATCCTGTGTGCTAACTCCCCAGGATATTCACTGCCAAGAGTCACTGTCCTTTTATAAACCTTATCAAAAGCGCCAGCATATCCTCCACCCAAAAATCAGCGGCAGAATTTTCAGATAACAGGTCCTCACGCCTGGCTTGTGCATTCTGAATCTGCAGATTGAGACCCCTCTTTTTGAGGTCATGGTGTGATTTGGGCTTTAAAGCCAATGTGAACCAAGGGTTTGGCAGTGAGCCCAGGGCCATTTCACTCCTCTTATAAAATGAGGTTGATTGGTGCTTCAGGTGGATTTCTAAAACAGCCTAGTTTTTAAAGAGGGAGATTGATTTCATCGTCACAGAAAAGGAAAGGAATTTACCAATAATGGAGAATGACTTACACCCAGGTTCTATCTGGCTTTAGGGGGCCCCTCTGGTTCCTGTCAAGAGAAATAAATTTGTTTATAAATATAGATACAGTACTTGGCAAATGCTTACAGTGAGTGCTCGATCATGAGTAGCTGCTAAATTATCACTGCTATTGCTTCTGTTGTTAGAATGACTATTGGCTAGGGGCACCTGGGTGGCTCAGTTGGTTAAGCGGCTGCCTTCGGCTCAGGTCATGATCCTGGAGTCCCTGGATCGAGTCCTGCATTGGGCTCCCTGCTCGGCAGGGAGTCTGCTTCTCCCTCTGACCCTCCCCCCTCTCATGTGCTCTCTCTCATTCTCTCTCTCTCAAATAAATAAATAAAATCTTTAAAAAAAAAAAAAAAAAGAATGACTATTGGCTACACTGACTACTACTCACTAGCCAGTGCTTATTGCCACATGCTGTTCTCTGTGAAAACTTGCATAGATGCCATTATGGTATCTTGACATGTTTCACAAAACTTTGAAACGCACACTTTCAGGGACCTGTGCCTTAGAATACAGGTTGGCCAACTATAGCCCATGGGACCAAATCTAGGCTGTAGCCAATTTTGTTTTGTTTTCTTATAGTTTTGAGATATATTTCACATACTATAAAATTCACCCATGTAAATTGTACAGCTTATTGGACTTCAGTGTATTCACAGAGTTGTGCAACCATCACCACAATCTAATTTTACAACAATTTTGGGGTGCCTAGGTGTCTCAGTTGGTTAAGAATCTGACTCGGTTTCAGCTCAGGTCATGATCTCACTGTTGGGAGATGGAGCCCCGCGTTGGGCTCCACACTCAATGCAGAGTCTGCTTCAGATTCTCTGTCCCTCTCCCTCTGCTTCTCCTCCAGCTTATATGCTATCTCTCAAATAAATAAATAGATAGATAAATAAATAAATAAATAAATAAATAAATAAATAAATAAATAAATTTAGAACAATTTCACCATCCCAGAAAGAACCCTTGTACACACACACTCTTGTTCTTGATACCTATTCCCTACCCCAGCCACAGGATACCACAAATCTACTTTCTGTCTCTATGGCTTTGCCTATTCTGGACTTTGCAGATAAATGGAAACACACAGTATATGGCCTTGTGTGATCAGCTTCTTTCACTTAGCTTAATGTTTTCAAGGTCAATCCATATTGTAATATATGTCAATACTTTGTTTCTTTACTGCCAAATGATATTCCATTGTTTGTACGTACACCATTTTGTTTATCCATTCATCAGTTTATGGACATTTGGGTTCCCGTTTTTTAGCTATTATTAACAATGTTGATAATGAACATTCACATACAAGTTTTTGTGTTGATATATATTTCCATTTCTCTTGGGTAGTAGACACCTAAGAGTGGAATTTTGGTGTCATAGGGTAACTCTACATTTGATATTTTGAAGAACTACCAAGCTGTTTTCCAAAGTGGCTGCACCATTTTACAGTCCCATCAGCAATGTCTGAGGGTTCCAATTTTTCCACATCTTTACCAACACTTGCTATTATCTGTCTTCTTTATTTTAGCCATCCTAGTGGGTGTGAGGTGATCTGCATTTCCCTAATAACTAGTTATGCTGAGCATCTTTTCCTATGCTACTTGCATTTGTTCATTGGAGGAATGTCTTTTCAGATCCTTTACCCATATTTCAATCACATTATCTGTCTTTTTATTGTTGAAATACGAGTTCTTTACATATTCTGGATATAAGAACTTTGTCTGATATCTACCATCTGTTTTTGTAAACTACATTTTATTGAAATACTGCTATGCTCTTATTGTCTATGTACTCCTTCCTGTTAAAATGGCAGAGCTCAGTAGTTGAATAGAGACCATATGGACTACAGTGCCAAGAATATTTACTACCTGGCCCCTTGTTCACTCACTTATTTCACCATATTTTTATCTTATCAAAATGAAGTGGATATATAAATCAGAGTCTATGTAAGTAAATGTTGAAGGCAGAGCTTCATGTCTCAGAAGGTGCCTATCTGTTATGCCTAATGTTTTTATATATGCGGTTACACAGAAATCCCAAAGATCCTAAGCTTTCTAAAAATATATGCTCTCGTTATCAGTCAAGACAGTGATTTACTTAATCTTCGCTCTAGTTTATAAACCTCTGAACAGTGTAATCAGCATAATGCTTGGTAGAGCATTGGAAATGCCCTCACATGCTTTGGTGGAAAACAGTTTATGGGATTTTTTTTTTTTCCAACATGACTCATGAGAGATTTGGGGATTTATTTAGCTGGCTTTATCCAGGCAAATCTCCTAGTGACCTTGTTGGGATCTTGATCTTGTTTAAGACTAGAATATATGTGACTCATGCTAAGTGAAGTGCCCACAGAGGATAAAAGAGCTGATGTGAACCTTCCCTCCCTGGAAGAGAGGGACAGGCATCAACATAGTCCGAAGCAGGAACATAAATGCTCTGACAGTCAGCCTGAGGACTCTCCTACTCGTGGAAAATGCTTTGGCCAGGTGGTGGTGGGAAAGGGACAGTGCTGATCAAAGACTTGGAATTCCCATGACCTCCCCAAGTCTGTGCCCACCACGAGCTCCTGGGTTCTATTCTGGATGAAAAGTTCTGCATGAGACAAGGATCAGCATCTAATTGTCATTCCTACTTCAAGACCAAATTATATGTGAACAGGCGGAGGCATATGGGAGTGTACAATTGTCTTTAAACAAACAAACAAAAAAGACATTTTGGAATGAATCCATAGTTTGTGGTCATTTTTATGCTTTTGCATCACTAACTTATTCCTACCAACTTCTGGATTTGTGCTGATATAGACAGGTTTTTAAGCCAAAATTATTTTTGTTATTGAATTATTTGTGTCATGCATTTCTTGCTCTATTATGCTGTAGGATCATCCCACATCTCCCCTCCCTTATTCTTTCCAGAACCCACCCCAAACAGGTTTCATCCACAGTGAAGTGTTTCTCCTCAATGTTACCTATAACTTCCATATTATGGAATCCAAACTGCAAACATTCATTATCTCAGAGTTTCTGTGAGTCAGGGATCTGGGTGAAGTTTAGCTGGGTCCTCAGGCTTGGGGTTTCTCACAAAGGCTGCAATCCATGTACTGTGCCAGGGTCTGTCATGGGGCTGCAAATGAAAATGTTGCTGGGGCTTTGGTCTCATCTGAAGGCTCAACAAACAGAGGAAACGCTTCCATGTTCACTCCTGAGAAGCTTAGCAGCATTCAGTCCTCACTGGTTGTTGGTCAGCAGCCTCCCTTACTTCCTTGCCATGTGTCTGTCTCCACAGGTCAACTCACAATGCACAGGGTCCTACAAGATTTGACCCCTAGTTACCCTCTAACCTCAGCTCCTTCTACTTCCACCTTCACTCACTCAGCCACATTGCCCTTATTCTGTTCTTCAAGCACATTAAACTTGCTCCTATGTCAGTGCCATTGAACCTGCTGTGCCTTCTCCCTGGGACAGTTTTCCTCTAGATATCTTCACCACTGGCTCCATATTTTCCTTCAAGTTTCTGCTCAACTGTTTTGTAGGAGGGATTTCCTGATCACCATGTGTAAAGTAGAAACTCTTCTTCTCCCATAACCGCAGTACTCTGTGCCCTGCACACCTGCTTTTCCACCATCTGATATATATTTTGTATGTCTTTACCTTCTCCTTCTGTGAGATGTTAAGTTCAATGGAGCATATACTTTATATTTTTTATTCTCTGCTTCATCTTTGATACTTAGAAAATTGCCTGGCATGCAGAAGGTGCTTAGAAATTTGTCAAATTATTGACTTTGCATTGTTTTGTAACCACATTAGCTAAATCATTCAGACTTAACTCTGACTTTAACTGATTTTAGTGCATATTGTTGGCACTTGAATAGCATTACTCCCACATTTTTAAGATCTTCTTGCACTCCTTACTCCCCTCCCCTTTCCTCTTGCTTTTTATAATTTGTCCCTTGATCAATTAAAGTAGATCTTGAGTCATTTTTCTTCAAAAGCAATGTATTGGTGGCATGCTCCCTGAACCATGGCGTATCTGAGAATTGCAATCTTAGTTTGGTTCCTTGTTAAGGTTTGTTTTTTTATTTGTTGGGTTGGTTTCTAGACTTCAGAATTTTTAATTTGTTCTTTAAAACTTGAAAATTTTACCAGGATCCATTTGTTTTGTTTATGTGTTTTTTTTCTCTAGTATATACTGATTGAGACTTTTATGTACCAACCACTAAGCTAGACTAACTTCTAAGATTTTTTTCATTAATCTCTCCTATAGGAAGCTTTTCTTGATCTATATAATTGGAGTTTTTCTTTAGCTCAGGAACAATACCTTCTCAGATTTTCTTTCCTTCTCTTTGATAAATTCTAACCTGTTTATCAGGAAAACCAATTATCCATATGTTAGTTCTTCACATTTGCTCCTTCATTTCTATCATCTTCTATTACTTTCATCACTGTTTCTTTCTTCCATAGTCCTGGAGTGAATATTCCCTATTAGGTATTCTATATCACTGATTCAATATGTTGCAATATTTCCTTTGTACCTCTGATGGTGGCTATGGTAGATTTTATTCATTTTTTCACTTAGTTATGTATCTAGTTTTATTCATTTATCATTTGCTGTTATTAGTTATTATTTTATTATTCATTATTATTTTATGATTGTTTGCAATTATTTACTCCTTTGTTTCTTATAAGGGGAACAAATATCCTTGCCATTGCTGTGTCACTCACTATGCCTTCCTACTGGAGCTGTATGCTTCTGTGCCTCCTTAACTCCAAACTTAGCCACATACATATTATTGCCAATGGAATGTGAGTGGGTATAATGACAGCAAATCCAATCAGAAACTTTAAAAATTGTACTAAGGTATGTTTTAAAATAGATCTTTCATTCTTCTTCTGCATCTTATGGGCAGTGCTGCCTTTGTTCCTTTTTTAAAAAATATCTTTTAGGAGGATCCATTTAGGTTTCTTTCTTAATTTCAATCACCATTAAAATATGGGATGGTTGCCACTGAACAAGGTGAATGACTTCCCCTTAAGTGTCCCTTATTGTTGACTTCAGAGTAACCCTTGGAGACTAAGATAGAAGACTAGTTGATATGCACAGCCCCTAAACAAATATCCAGTGTCTAGATATCTTCCATCTAGAATGACATTGCAGGCTGGTAAAAGATGCCATGTCCTGCTGCCTGGTAGTCTGACTACTTAGGTGAATCAAAGTCATCTGTAGTTTTCATTCCTTGTAAGAAACAGTAGATAAAAACTGTGGCCTCTAAATTGTGCTTATCTCACTGTCCTCCCTTCCGTGTATCATCCTATTATATGCTACATTGTTGAGATTCTTCCTGTCTAGTGGAGGAAAACAGCAAGGTCTTAATGGCAGGTGTTGTAGGAGTTAAATGTCCACAGACATCTTACATGGGAGGGAATGGTTTCCCTCTGGTTTGTGAAGCCCCTGTCTCAGAGGAAAGATACCAGAGTAAGGATCTGTATGATGGTCATATCTCTGCTTTGGATAGTGGGCATCCATCCTGGAGTCTTGGATATCATTGAGCAGCATTTCCAATTTCTAGATCCTCATAACATTTTTTTCTTCTTTGTATTCATGAGCAACACTACTTATTAGGCAGTAACTAATTTTATTGTTTTCTCAAGTAGCTGTAAGAGAGTACAGCTGAATTTCTACCCCTCCCATTCTAAAAACATCTTTTCCAGCTCAGCAGGGTCATGGGTGATACACGAACCTTCATTTTTCTTGGTCTTTTCATCTGATTTCCTGGGTCTCAGTGGGACCAGAGTTCTGGCAGTAACACACTGGCTGGTGGTTGGGTTTCTTTTCTCTGCCGTATTTTAAGGTAGGTGTCGGTAGTGCTAGGAAAGGATCCCAACTCTGACTTCTTCAAACCTGTCACATCCCCAAAAATGTTGTTGGGTGTTGGCCTTAGAAAGACCTGCATCCAAGTTCCGACTCCACTACTTACTAGTGGTACAACCTTGAACAAATAACCCAAATCCAGTGATTGTCTTTCTTCAACTGTAATGTGGCAATAAAATGCCCACATGGTTTAGTCAATATGAGGCTTAGAGAAAATGAAAGTATTATACTTGGGAAACAACTGACACAAAACTGGGTGCTCAATAAATGTTGAATGTGTGATTACAATTAATATGATAATGCCATCATCTTGATATGTGGTTCACACAGAATGCATGAAGAATGGTGGTTCAGGTTATATTATCCATGTTAACCCCATACTCTTGCAGCTGCATTTGTCAAGCCTATAACTAATTACCTGTGTGACTAGAAAAGTCCTGTGCCTTTTCCATGCTATTTGTAAAATAAGGACATAGAACTATATCAGGGTAACAAATAGGTTTAACCTTTATTGTTAACTCCAGGTGATCAGTACTGGGAACCTGGAAAACAGACTTAAAAGGATTCTGAGGCCGTGGCTGGGCTCAGAAGATAAATTTGCCAAAATCTATTAGTGATGTCTGGCATGGGTAGGGAGGCTGGTTCTCACAGCTATCCCAAATTTGCCAGGCCTAAACTAAATGCTCTCTAGGGATTTTCTCAACGCCCAATCATTTGGTTCCTTTTCTGGGTCTTCTTGATGGGCCTTTGTAATTCGGTGACATCCTGTCCATCCAAATGAATATTTAGTATCAGTGGAGTGAAAAGTATGTATGGATACTCCAGTTAAGAATCTGAAAGGAGGGCGCATGGATGGCACAGTTGGTTAAGTGTCCAACTCTTGGTTTTTGGCTCAGGTCATGATCTCAGGGTCCTGGGATTAAACCCCACATCAGGCTCCACACTCAGAGGGGAGTCTGCTTGAGATTCCCTCTTCCTCTGCCTCTCTGGCTTGTGCTCTCTCTTTCTCTCAAGTAAATAAATAAGATCTTAAAAAAAAAAAAGAATCTGAAAGAGTGGTAGACCATGAAGCAGCTTCTCCAGATGGAATGAGGGTTTCTTTGAGACTTCATTGCAATTTGAGAAAGAAAGAAAGAGAGAGAGAGAGAGAGAGGGAGGGAGGGAGGGAGAAAGAAAAGAAAGAAAGAAAAGAAAGAAAGAAAGAAAGAAAGAAAGAAAGAAAGAAAGAAAGAAA
>NC_058403.1:191712657-191712954 GCF_002201575.2 Neomonachus schauinslandi | reverse complement strand
GAAGGAAGGAAGGAAGGAAGGAAGGAAGGAAGGAAGGAAGGAAGGAAAGAAGGAAGGAAAGAGGGAAGGAAAGAGGGAAGGAAGGAAGGAAGGAAAGAGGGAAGGAAGGAGGGAAGGAAGGAAGGAAGGAAGGAAAGAAGGAAGGAAAGAGGGAAAGAAGGAAGGAAGGAAAGAAGAAGGGAAGGAAGGAAGGAAGAAGGAAAGAAGGAAGGAAGAAAAGAAGGAGGGAAGGAAGGAAGGAGGAAGGAAAGAAAGAGGGAGAGAAGGAAGGAAGGAAAGAAAGAGGGAAGGAAGGAA